>NC_043000.1:3555959-3773459 GCF_006345805.1 Octopus sinensis
CGGGGGCAGAGGTAAATCGATTACATCAACCCTACGACTCAACTGGTACTTATTTTTTTGACTTCCCACACCCCAAGGATATATACTTACTTCAGCCAACACACTTATCACTTTTCTTCTCATCACTATTGCATCTCTAGAATCTCCCACAAAATACTTTTTCTAATATATTATTTCCCAGAATTGTAACCATTTAAAACACCCTTTTTTTCCCCTACAAACATCAACTGTTGTTCAGGCAAGCATGCAGAAAGTCAAGGGTACAAGCCCATCCTCCCCTGATAATCTTAGAAAAACAAAAATACTTCCAACTTTTAAAAAGTCTTTAAAAGAAAAGTAATCAATGTGAAGAGTTTATTTCATTTGTTGCCATTCTGAGAGTGACTGTTTCCTCACATGAGATTACAACTAAGTAGATAAAATACATTTGATGTAAATGTGTTGGAAAGTAAAATATTGATCATCTATTTGGTTGCTGGTAGTTATGATATAACATGGAGCTTTTACTTTCCCCAGACACAACACAACTTACATATGAAAAACTGCTTTCATGCTTTCATGTTATTTTCAACAATTTATGCTTAGCCTGTTTACAGATAAAATTACTTATGAATCTTGCATATTAATGAATTCTTGGGAATTTTGTTTTCTTGCAATTTTTCCCCCAGAAATTCTATTCCTGTCCAAGAACAATTTTTTTCCAGGTTGAAACTTATAGTATACTAGTTTTATATTTTTGCTTTAAAAGTATTTAACTGGGTAAAGCATTACTTAAAATAAAACCGAGACTAACTACTCAGGCTACCTACTCCTTGACTTTTCTTTTCTTTGTCTGTAGTCTTTTATTAAGGGTACTGCTTGTGTGTTTTATATATATATATATATATTAATTCTGCCTTATGCTAGCACAATTATTACTTGAATGTTGTCTCCTCCAACCCTATATCATGCAGCAATTAAGATGATTTTATTTGAATGTAATACTTCAAATAAGATGATTTTACTTGAATCAGAAGAGAGCGGTGCATTGAGCTGTATTTTCTATAAGCATCTAGAAGGTGGGTGGGAGACATTAATAAAGCCTTGCATACAGATATACATTTTAACAATGGAACTAGTTTCTCTTGGTGCCAACTCTCAGTTTTACTCGTATCCATAAATGGGATGCATAAGTCATCATTCAGGTGAAGCTTATCGTTTTCATCACATTTTTGTCTTACCCAGTATCAACTTCTTTATCCCTATAGTTATTCCGGCTGCTCTAATGTAAAATTCTCATTTCATAGCAATATGCAATTACGTAAGCTATAAATTTTTCACAGCATGATGCATATAAACTTCTTCTTTAATACTTTATCACCAGCTTGAGGAATTTATTGCTGTAGCAGATATACAAAGTCATAACATTTATGCTTTTCTCAAAAAGGCATTAATGATAAAAATGAAATATCTTCACTGGGAACTGACCTCTATTGGTGCTATCTTCATAAATTTATATTGAAATTGTCTGTTGCTATCAAGAGCTACATTAGTATATTCTATTATTTAACTAGAGAACCACTGTCTGTACATATTGATTCAATGCTTTGTTTGAAGCTAAAGATAGGTGTTTTTTTATGATGATTTGACCAGTGACTCCCACATAGACTAGTATATAACACATCTTGGTCAAAGAAACACTAAGTGAACTTTGGGGAGATCATAATTATACAGTATTAATTAATTATTAAGCTTGTTCAAAATCTAAAACTGATATTCATTTTTTTTTTTTTTATGTTAAACATTTGAAAATGCAGAAACTGTTGATTAGCTAATTTTTGGCATTAGAACAATTCTTTGTATTCATAGTGTCTGGTTTACAACTGACAGAACCCATATTGATTTTATTCATAATGTTTGACATTTTCAAATATTGCCAAAAACTGACTGGTTTAAAAACACAAAAGGAACAAAAAAAAAAGAGAAAAACTGGGTAGCAGGGGTGGGAGAGGAGTTTGAAATTATTCAATAGTTCTCTCAATTTCAATAAGAATTCTTCAAATTTAATATCAATCATTTTATAACATTGATATTATAAATTGATCTTTTACATTTCCTACCAATGTTTCAAACACCATCACTGTTTCTTTTCTTCCTTGTTTGTGTGTATTATGTGTGTGAGTATGCATGTGTAAAGATTAAAATTTCAATTTTCCTTGTTAACTTGCAGTTGTTTCAGTATAGGAGGAGAACAATTCCATACTGAATTGTAATGTTGAAAGTAGTATGTAAATAGCTGCAATAAAGTTAATTTGTAGTTGATACAAATTCAATTTACTAACACCATTTGTTTGTTTAACTGACATATGTAAAGAACAGAATATATATATATATATATATATATATATATATATATATATACTTGGGACTTTGCAGTAGAATGTTCAGATGTGTTCTTTCTTTTAACTTGATAGCAGGTAAGAGCAAACAAACTTAAAGAATAAAGTATAATGCAACAAACTTTCAAAGTAACAACATTCTCAAATAGAACCCACATAAATTGAAATCTGATATCAAGGGATGTTACTGAGTAGAAGACAACCAACTAATTCAAATCAAAAAGAGATTTGATACTGAAAGAATATTAAATACGAAACATTCTTCTAATGTGCTCAAAGAGCCTTTATAAACAAATTATTATTTACTGGTTGTTGTTCAGTTTGGATCAAACATACATATTATCAAAGTGTCCCATTCACCACCAGCTCATAATTTTCAAGCACAATATAATTTGGATTACATTATCAAATGTTTGTTTTTTTTCAAGACAAGAGGTGACTTGGGGAAGATTCGACTGTTATTCCTAGTAAGTCAAGACCATGGTGAGCATTCCTCATTAGCTCATATACTCATTGTGTCAACTAGGTAAACTGTTGTTTGGTAAGGTCAAACAACATAAACTGCTGTTATTCAGGGCAATATAACCTAATGCATTGTTCAACTGAATGATGTGTTTTTTTTATAAAAAACATTTCACTTTTAGGTAGTATTTCAGTGAAAAGAGCTTTCAAAGCTCAGCTCTAAAACAAAAAGCTCTAAAACCAAAACTAAAAGCAAGATTTTCTGATCTTGTCCATGTGAAAAGGAAATATGTACTTGGATGCTGGCAGACTGCACCATGAATATGTTACAGCTTCCATATCAGTACTTCCCATCACCACAGTCAAAGTTTGTTACGCCCAACTTATTATACACAAATACACACATACACATAGACAGATGATTTTAAGATTGACCATCCTTCCCCATTCCCTGCACACACACACACACAGCAATCCCAATCTTCTGAACCCCTGCCTGCACTCCCCACTCCTTACACAATGAAGGATCACTATCTGACCCCTGTCCTATGAGCATAGTTCTAGGAGAAATTCTCCTCTGAACTTCTCCCACCAAGTTTTTTTTTTTTTATTTTGGCATTCTAGATTTCACAGCACACACAACTACAGTGTAACACTTCGTGACTTCCAGTAGAAAAGAGCCAGCATCTTACTCTTTCTATAAGCCTTTCTGAGAAATTCCGGGATTGGGTTTTTCCCAAACTCTCATGTACAAACCTGACGGGTAAAATAGGTGAAATGGATTTATAGTACTGCAGAGTAAAGCTATTAATATAGTCACTCTGTTGTTAAATATAGGAGTGTGAGATTTTCTACCTCATGGATTATTAAACTACACACACACAAATATAACCACCATTATATATATATATATATATAAAGTGGGAGAGGTAGATCCTTCCCTTTTAATTAAACTATTTACAATATGTTGAGATTCCTATAATATTTTGAAGCATGATTCTTTTTCTCTTTCATTTACACAAATTTTAAAGAAATTATTGTCAATTATCTCAGATAACAGCTTTCAAGTTGGTTTTATAATCGATAACTGTTTGCAGGATATTAAAATAAATTCATATAAAATTTATCAATAATTTAATCAATCATAATGTTCAAAAATGTTTAAGACAATTGAATGATTTATCAAATTCTTCCCCTGGTGATATCATTTATTACTGAAGCAGGTAAATTTATGTATTTTTTTTTTTTTTGTATATCAGTAAATATCAAATAAAAATTAAATGAGAACAATAGAGTTCTAGAAAATATAGTTCCTGTTGTAGATGGTCAATAGATATGCAGTCATTCTTGTAGATCAGCGATTCTTAAACTTTAACCATAGTGACCCATTTTGGTAAATCAATAATAACTTCCTGCCAACTTTTTTTTTTAACATATTGCATTGAACTTTTTGTACTTTCTTTTGAGAAATATTTATCAGTTTTTATTTGCAGCAGAATGTGTTGTAGCACTTATGCCTATGGTATATTGTATGACTTAAAATAATGAGTTTATTGTATACAGTGCTTAGGTGCACCACAACATATTCATCAAACTTTACATTTTATCAAATATTACGAAAGAAGATTTTTTTTTCACAACCTTTTCAGAATTACCCTATGGCCTATGTTATAGATTATCATTTCTTGAGTATAGACAGAAACTAGTGTAGATTAGGCTTTCTAGAGTCTTTTTTTAGAGTGTCAGTTGGAGGATGGTGACAGTGTTCCCTCTAAGCTGTGTATTTGTGCATGCATGCATATGATTTCCAACTAGAGATGGGGGAAAAAAAATGAGCATGTACAAAGTTTAAAGATGAAATCAGACTTTTTTTAATGAAAGAAATTTCAGCAATGATTAATTACATGGATGCACACATTCTTTGCAAAATCAAAATTTGCATATAAGTAAATTTCTACACAACATTCACAACAAAAAATTAAAGAAAACATAGGTCTGTATGATGTCATTTGGGATTTTGTTGGTCTTTGTAATATTTATAATTTTGCTTTTGTCCAGCATCCAGATTCTGAAGATTTGACAGTGTTGGTACAAGCAGTTGTAGAAGGTCTATCTGTTTATCTGTTACTTCTTTCAGCCACTAGACTGTGGCCATATTAGGGCACTACCTTGCAAGGTTGCGTGTCACAAACTGAGCCCAATATTTATTCTATCAGTCTCTTTTGCCGAATCACTGAGTTATAGGGATATAAACCAAAACTAGTTGTTAAACAGTGGGACACATTCAAACCCACCTACGTACACACACACAACAGGCTTCCATACAGCAACTGTCTAACAAATTTACTAACCAAGGCCTATAATAATAAAAAAAAAAACTTGCCCTGAAACTGAACCTGAAATCACATTGTTGCAAAGTGAACTTCTTAACCACACAGCCATGTCATGTGTTTTTAGATTTCCTTACTGCATTTTGGGAGTTTTAGAAAAGAACCAAGTCAAAATCATGGCCTCAGCTGGAGCTATACACTTTTGTTTACTCCTCTTTGTATGGTATTTCGGTGACTGATATTCAAGAAATATCTAAGGGTGGTTTTTTGTTGCAGTTGAAGTATGAGTGTATTATTTAAGGCTGTCACAGTAAAAAAGGAGTGTGGTGTGATATTTGTTATTGTTGTTGTTGACAATGATGCTTCTAATTACTCTATTATAATGTTTTACTGCTAGTTTTGTGAGTTACATTGGATACAAAAGTTGCTTATTTTCTATTTTCCTATACTCTATTTTACTTACTTTGTTATATCCTTGTTTAGGTCTTTGATGCAGAGTTTTATTTCAGATGTGTGTGGTTTTTGTATTTCAGGTTGTCTGTTTTAAGGTTGGTTATTTCTAGAGTTGGGTTTTTTTTTTTTATTAGTCTTTAAAGTTTTAATAATTTTGCTTTTGTCCAGCTTCCAGATTTTTTTGTTGCCTTGCCTTGTGGAATAGATTTTTTAGATGCTTCTATAATTATTTTATTGAGTGTATGTTAGAAACTGTGTTTTTGAATTCCGAGAATCTTTATACTTTTTTATTATTTTTTTTTTTGGTGTACCTATTCTATTGTGTTTCTTTGAAGTTTGTTAAAAGTATTTTTATTTTCTTCACTGATGTGTGAGAGTGTTGTATTGATAATTTGTAGGTGGTCTGTGGAAAGTTAGAGAATTGGTTGCCAAGTGATAGTGGTGGCTAAGTATGAGGAACAGAAGGTGATAACAAGAGAAGAGTTATTGTAATTGTTGTTTAACCCCAGGTCAACACTAATTGAGCAGACCTATGATCAAAGGCATTCTATCCTGTCTTTTTTCCTATGTGCAAGGAACCTAAGACTACATTAATTCAGTGAGGCCTTACCATAATACTATGTGTGTTTATGTGTTAGTGAGACTAGTTTATAGTGTATATATCGGATTGTACAGTTAGGGCGATGTTTATATTCAATGGAACTTCTATATATTGAAGTATGTGATTCTAGTGATATATACAGTCATTGTAACAAAAACATATTGTAGTGTATACTTGTGGTTATATATATATATATATATATATATATATATATATAGTCATAGTAACATAAAACGTTGGAAGTTGTTATTGCTCAGCATGGGTGTCAATTTGCGTGACACTGGTATCTGCTACGACTGTGATCTGCTTGGCTCGATGGGTTTGATACGTTTGAAAATAAACTATTCACATAAAAAGCACCATCCGATCGTGGCCGTTTGCCAGACTCGTCTGGTACGTAAAAAGCACCCACTACACTCATGGAGTGGTTGGCGTTAGGAAGGGCATCCAGCCGTAGAAACATTGCCAGATCAAACTGGGCCTGGTGCAGCCTTCTGGCTTCCCAGACCCCAGTTGAACCGTCCAACCCATGCTAGCATGGAAAGCGGACGCTAAACGATGATGATGATGATATGGCAGATGGAAGATGGAATATATGAGAATTTATCATTAATCATGACAATTGTTTCGACACATCTAGCATCGATTCCTCATGGGTGGGACACACAACAACTGGTTCAAGAGCATCCACCAGTGCAGATGTATCTCGTTGTGTAATAAATAAATACAACTCGTTAAAATAACTGTTCTGCAATGTAACTTCCCATTTTGTAGAAAGGAATGGAGCCAGACGGAGGAAATATCTTCATTTATATAGAAAATCAAAAATAAAATCACAGATGGCAAAAAGAGAAATGAACACACAATCTAGCGTGAAAAGTATTAAAAACGCAGCTTGCCCGAGGGTGTTTATACATCCATATTTGTTAATGGTTATTTTTAATACTTTTATCACAGGAGCGGGCGTTCGTTACTCTTTTTGTCATCTATGATTTTATTTTCGATTTTCTATATAAATGAAGATATTTCCTCTGTCTAGCTGCTTTTCTTTCTACAAGCATCCGCAAAAATGTGAGCTTACGCACACATGAGGTTTGCTGCACTCATGATCACAAAGAGAGTCAGTTATTTACTTGGTGCTTATAACAATGGGGAGGTTAAAAGTAAACTTAATTCATCCAACTAAATTAAATTATGCTAATGGTTACTCAAAATTCATTCCCACTGCATTGTGCAAAATGCGTGTAGGAATCTTGAGAGATGTTTAGAAATTCTATTAATGATCTTCTCGTTGTTTTAACATCCACTTTTCTATGCTTGCACAGGTTGGACTGAATTTATTGAGGCATATATTTCTACAGCTGGATGCCATTCCTGTCACCAACCCTTGCCTGTCTCCAAGTAAGATAAATATTTCCTCTGTCTGGCTGCATTTTTTCTACAAAACAGTAAGTTACATTGCGAAACAGTAATTTAATGAGTTGTATTTATTTATCGCCCAACAAGATACATCTGCACTGCCAGATACTCCTGAACTAGTTGTTGAGTGTTGCACCCATGAGAAATCGATGCCAGATGTGTCGAAACAATTGTTGTGATTAATAATAAATTCTCATATATTCCATCTTCCGTCTTTCATTTGCCATATACATAACAATCACTGTAAAAGTGAGTGTGCTTTACTAGTAAGCTACCATTCATTTTATATATCATCATCATTTAACATCTGCCTTCTATGCTGGCATGGGTGGGAACTATATATATACATATATATATAAAGCTCACACTCAAAGAATATATATATTATCATTGTTTTAACATCCACTTTTCCAAGCTTGCACAGGTTGGACAGAATTTATTGAAGCATATATTTCTACAGCTTGATGCTCTTCCTGTCACAAACTCTTGCCTGTCTCCAAGTAAAATAAATATTTCCCCATGACCAGATATGTTTTTATGGAAGATTGGAGCTGAAGTACATTGCTTGCATGACAGTGACACTTACTTACAACAGTCATGCAAAGTCAAGGTGACACACACACACACACACATACGATGGACTGCTTTCAGTTTTCATCTTCCAAATCCAGTCACAAGGCTTCGGTCAGCCTGGGACGACAGTAAAAGGCACTTGTCAAAGTTGCCATACAGAGGGATTGAACCTGAAATCATGTTGTTGGAGAAGCAACATACAGCCACCCTGGTGCCTGTATACATGTGAAAAATTATCCATACAGCCACTTACCATGCAACCACTCTGGTGCCTGTATACATGTGAAAAATTATCCAAAGATCCTTGGATAGCTTTAGTGGAGATTGCTCCATTGTATATTATTTATCTCAAGCCGCAACTTTATCCATGTGCCAAACTTTACACTCTCCTTACTGGTACTGCTGCATGCTTTTACCATTCTTTTTCCATTATTATAAGTTACTGGTGAAACTGTTCCCTGCTGCATTTTTCTTTCTTTATTTTTTCATTCATTCATTCATTTATTTGTTTATTTCCAGACAGTTTATTCTGAATATTTGTATTTGTTATGCTATCCAGATTCTCACTTTGCATCTGAACAACTAAACTACATCCTACCCATCCAGAATACATAATATCTATTAAATAGTTGGAACCTGAAGCAAACTAAGTCGAAAGTGAATAGAATAATGAATTAATTCTTATAAATATCGATTGAAAAAAAATGTGTCTATAAAGTTAAATGATGTTTGCAGTTAAAATGGTTTTGAAACTGAACTGAAAACATAACTGATATCTGTTAAAATAGTAGTTATACTATCTATCTCAAATGAGATTTTAGATGCTAGTTTTTCAAGTTCATCATCATCATCATCATTATTATTTCCGTTATTATTTTCGTTTTCATTATTTTAAAAAGATTAAAAACTGGAAGCATTTTATTAATAAGCTCATAAACAGGTCTGCTAGTATGAATATTTGCTTTAAATCTAAAAATTAATACCAAATTCTCTATTTCAGAATGAACTTATTGTCAGATCATCAAAGGCAATATCAACTCGGCAGAGATTTATTGAACTTATTGCCAATCTTTTAACTGGTTCGATTGATAACTACATAAATTACAGGTGAAACCATCAAATTGAAAAGGGGAAAAAGATTAAATGAATGAATGATAACGACTAACTTTAAGATATTTTATATTGATATTGAGATTTCAGATAGCTATTCAGTCAAGAAAGGCACTAAGTTCTGTTTGCAAATCAACAACATATATATTATATATATATATTTATTTACACACAAAAGCAACAATATTTCTATGTCAGCCTAGAATAAAAGAAGAAAAATTAAAAGACTAATTTGCAAAATTCATAATATAGCAGCCAATAACATTTCAAAGGAATTAACATTTAATCATGCATATTGGTGTGTGAAAAAAAAAAAAAAACAAAAACAAAAAGCTGTACAAAGAAATGTCTATTTAGATCACATTCAATGTAAGACTTGCCCTATATGTCTTACTATCAGATATGCCCAAAGGAGGAATTTAACGGAATATATTGCAGTAGTTTTAATTACTTCTCATAAGGTAAATATATTTCATGCTATGAAAATAGCTCAAGTCAATCTATTTCCATAATTTCCGATACTCTAATAATTGCACTGATCCACAGCAATGATGATGATAATAATAATAATAATAATAATAATAATAATAATAATAATAATAATAATAATAATGATAATAATAATTGTAGAATATTATCAGTGTTAGATGAAGAAATCTGAACATGTAGAATGCAACTTTGGTATCTAAATCCTGTTTTAGATAAATATCATATAGCCTGTATGGTAATTATATTACTAATAGGGGTCAGAAGGAGATGGGGAGATTGAGGGAGAGAGAAAGAGAAAAAGGATGGACTAGATCTGTTATTTAATTTTATATACATTTTTAACTCTGTAAACTAATTCCCCAAAAAAACAAAGATTCTTAAAGCCAATATCTAGTTCAAAATAGAAAAACAAAATGTATTCTTTTATATTTAAATTTTAACAAGCTTTGAATTAAATTTGAAACAAGAAACAAACTAACACCAATTCACTTCTCATTTTAAAAGTTTCAGTTCAGGATTAAGTATAAAAAAACAACCCTGAAATATTGAAAAATACACTTATTTTTCTGTAACCAGACATTGTTAAGAGGAAGATTTTATTACGTTACTGTTTCTAGAATGAAATGATAATGTTTCAGGTAAATATTTAAATTTCAGTATTTAGTGGAACATATTTCCTATTTTCATAGAAGAATGGTCTTCCCACTGTTAATCCTTCAACCTCAAAGAGGGAGGAACAACTATTTTACAATAAGACTGACCAAAGACCGAAGCAAAGAGAGTAATGTACCCTTGCTTAAATGCACAACACTGGTTGTTGTTTAGTTCTGGGTCAGCCATGGTTGAATAGATCTATGATCAAAGGCCTTCCAGACATGACTGTACTGTCTTTTTCCAAGTTACAATGCACTCAGGGTCACATTTTCCAGTATGTCCCTTTTTAAGATGTCCAGGCATTACATATGGGGAAATATTTCTACCAGCTGAATGACTATGTAGGGGGTACCCTGTTGGCTTGACAACACAATATTTGCAGCAAAGTTTGAAATGAAGACCTTACAATTTGTATTTAGCACCTTAACCTCATGGTTACTGAGCTTCTAAAACTATATTCTACACATTTAATAGATCTGTAGTACATGGAGCTAGTTAATTTACACAAAACAAATTGCTGCTTCAATTTTAACAACTAAATTTTAATAACTATTGTTGTTATTCAGATCAATACATTCCATTTAAGTTTGATTACAATTGATAACTATTTCCTAAACTATTCAGAGGAAGAGTCAAAGCTAATGTTGAATAATAGGTATGTCTTTCTAAACAAATCCATTTGATGAGATAAAATTGTGTTGCAATAAATTATTGACTAAACTACGAAACATTGGTTTGAAAATAATATGGATAAGAAAAACTGGAGGCTAAGGAAAACGGTGAGAGTCTGTCTATAAAAATCAGTTAATAAATTTTGTAAATTTGAATTAGCTTTTATATTGAAGTAAGGAAATGACTTCTAGTATTTCTGGCATGACAATTTTTCAGAGAAGAATAAGTCACTTCTTGGTTTTCTAAAGAGTGTAAGCCTGCCAAAACTGTTAGAATTAGTTTCTTAGCAAACTTCACAAGCTTATTCAATTTTATATATATATATATATATATATATATTATATATATATATATAATATATATATATATATATATATATAAAAATATACTATGATTAGCCTAGAATGGGTAGGGAAGATTAATATGAAATAAATATAACTGAATGAAATTTGTGTAGAATTTGATAGCAACAGGATATTAATGAATATTTGCAAGCCGTTTTAGAGCCAAACATTGCAAAGATTATTATGTAGAGAGTTTTCTAAGGGAGATAAAATTAATATACCAGTGAAAAGAATTGAAATACAAAATCAAAGATGATGACAATTGGCACCCATGTTTGTAAACAGAGTAAGGATAATACTTTCTCACAAAGTAAGCAGCAGACAACAATAACAACATTTCATGTTGATAAAAAATATCAGAGCTAGGAAATGTCTGGTTTCTTAAAAGGATGATCTTAAAGGATATTTGAAGTAATATATCAAACTCCAATGTTGTAGGTATAACACAAAGTTCCCAAAAGATGCCAGTAAATATTTCTGTGCTGCCTGCTGCAGGAACTTAAGCGTTTGTTACCACAGAAAATACTGTGACAGTCTGGTGTGCAGATAAACTAAAACTAAACATGTTCAGATATAAATCTACTTAGGTACTATTTCAAACTAAAGAGTCTCAAGGAAGTAACTGTGAACTGTGAATGTGTTCCCTTCACTATTCTTTATGATTTGACTGGAATGTTTGGTGATTCTGGTTGATCAAATACTCACACACTTAGAATTCAAAAATTCCATGAATTACTTCCTATTCTCAATAACCAAACATCTATGAATTTCTTAATATGTTTAAATTCATGATGTGTTCCTATGTTAGTGACACCACACTTGTAAGTATTACAAACTTAAATTACTAATTTGAAATAGTGGTAGTGTTGAAGAGACTTTGTCCACAAAACTCTCACCTAGACAACAAATGAAAGGTTTAACAGGCTACTTTAACTGGTTTAGAAGTCATCAGAAAGAAAGGTTTATACTGATCTGATTCTCTGCAGTGCATAAATAAAGTATCAGGGCTTATAGTATCTAGTTTTAGAGTTGTCCAAAATATCTACTGAGAGGGTTTAAACCATCTTAATATTAACATTAATTTTTTTATTTTTTAAGAAATGCAACCAAACCTGAATCGACATGTTCAAATTCCCCATTAACAGCATCAGTTTCCTAGATCTGAACAATGTTTCTTTCTCCCTCTCACACACACAATGCTGAAAATATTACAAAACTTTATCAAGTTATTTCTATTAGAATGCTCATCAGAGAAATCAATAGCTTTTTACTTGCAATGAGTTTAGTGTATTCTGCCAAAGAAGCTTAGTACATCGAAAGTAAGGTTAGTACATTGCAAGTAAGGTTAGTACATTAAAGGCAAGTGAAATAGTTGGATAACAGGAAGTTTACTGTGCCTTAGGAAGAGCAAACTAAGAACATAAGACAGATAGTTTGCAGCATTATGTACAATAATATTCAGTGCTGGACTATTTAGTCAGATTATCAATTTACATTACATTGTATTCATGTCTGTTCATATATCAAGATAAAGAATGTATGTTGGCAACAGTCACAGGTTGGCTGATCTGTAACCTAACTCTTCTCAGTTCATGATGTGTTTGGCACCAGATGCACTGATATTATTAAATTTAGCCTGCATTACAATTTATATCATGCTTTGGAGAAAGAAATGTATTTTGATGCAATACTTTAATTTAATTAAGAAGAGCAAGAATCTTTTATAATTATTGTGTTTTAAACACTTTGAAAATATTTTGCAGGTTGATTTAGAAACAAAATTTTTATCATCCCTTGCCAAACTTTTACACAGAAAACTATTTAATTTGCATCAAATGGTAGAATCTATATAGATTGAATTTAAAAGAAATATAACAGGGAAAAAAAAATTATAAAATGCTGAAAATTAGCCAAGAAAAAGATAAGGCCCCCAAGGAAATTGCTTGAAAATAGGATGTAAAATTAATGATTAGTTAAACAGATGTCATCCTCACATGTAGCAATCTCTACGCATTATTTACAGTGAAATGTTTTAAAGCAATTACTACCTTATCACACATATATTTAATTTATATATATTTACTGCATGTTGCTAAATATGTAATTTATTATATTCATCAATATTATAAGATATAATATGCTGTTTAATTAAATTCTTATTGGGCATGTATGATAGTGATTCTGGGACAAATCTTATCTACATGTGAACACATCAGATCCATACCCATCTCACATAACTGGACACAGTGAATGGCCCTGGTTGTAATTCAAGTTGACCTCTGCAAGAAAATGGCATACCTAGAAGAAATTCACAGCTACATACTATTGTGTTACATTCAAAGAAATCAGCAAAACAGAATAAGATATTTTTTTTTCAAACGTGTTTTTCACTGAAGAATAAGCAATATGAAAGAAAGACAAATTAAATCAATAGTTTTTATCAGTTTGTAGATAATTAAATATATTGATTTTTCTAGACAGAAAACAATATTAATAAGATCCAAAATTCTCTATCTCATAAGTTGGAAACATTTATCCTTCATAAATGTTCTAAAATAGTTTTATTCTCAATAAAAAAAAATAATAATTTAAAAGCAAAGTTTTGATATATTTCAACTGGAATTGGTTAAGTTTTAGCTTAAGAGATATAACTTCCAGAGAAATCCACAAGAATATGAAATGACTTAAAGAAATCAATAAAAAAAGTAATGATAACATGTTTAGTATCTGAAGTATAATATATACTTTCATGAGGAATGATATATGAAAATATAAATACTATCCACAAGACAGTATTAAAAATAATATAAACTACTCCAAACAAATACAAACATTAGGGTTTTATGAGGAAGCTTTAAGCAATTACTCAAACTGGTAGAAATAATAGTCTAACATCTCATCAAACCACAGCCAATTTTCTGATCAAAGGAAAGAAGCTACATTTCAATTGGGATTTTTTCAACTATCTGTTGGATGCAACTTCTAACCATTGTCATTTTCCTTTCCCCTTCTTCAATGACAAGAGGCAGGATTTAAACTCAGAAAACAACAGAGTTGGAACAGGCATTGCAAGACATCCCTTCTGGCATTGTAATTATTCCTTCAATCTGTGTCTGTACCTTGTTTATCAACTCTTAAAAGGATGCAATGAAATGCAAAAGTTGACTGGCAGAATTTTAGCTTACAACACACACACACACAGAGCAAATATTGCAAAGCATTCTATACAATGTTCTAACAACTCTGCTGACTTAAATAATAGTCAAATCTTTCTCAAATCACACCATACATCTTAGAAGAAAATAATACAACAGAAAATATAGTCTTAGGTACACTGTGTCTAAGAAAACAAAGAACAAGATGGTCGCAGATGAATGCTATTACTATCTATAAGTCTGCTAGATCAAGTTTGACCAGAGACTATACAATAAAAACTTGTGCATCACAATAATAGCCTGATAACTTAAAAGTGTTTTCAATTTTGCAGTTCTTATATTAAGCTATCAGCTTCAATACTAAAAACTTTATCTTGAAATATGTATGTTAATGTATGAAATATACTATTTCAATGAAAATATCCAGGCTCTGTTTGTTCATTCATGTTTTAAACATTATTTTGGACCATTTCAACAGAATGTTCTATTAACAGGAATTGGGGTACATTGTTTTCTTTTTTATTCAATTTGAAAATAAGAAATATCATAAAAATATAGATATTCCAATCAATATATTAGAAGTAAAAAAATCAATAACAGTTAAGATTACAAGAATTGACATACGATCAAAAGATTAAACTAAGCTAATATAAATATTTGATCTCACTTGATAAAAAATGCAAAGAAAAACAGAAGACTTGATACAAATCATAACATCATAATGAAATGCATTAAAGTGATTGTCACTAAAATGAAAAACAAGTGAGGAAAAAATTTGTCTATCCAAGAGTTATATGGTAATGATGTTGGAATAGTATCAGCTCTTCCAGGCTATGAGTCATATAAACCGACAAAATCAGAGACTATAACAAGCTGTGAGACAAAAGAATAAAAGAATTAATAATAGAATCAGAATATATCATAAAAGTGTCTATGATACTTACTTGTTCATTTCGTCTTGAACGGCTTCCTAGAAATAGAAAATTCAAAAGAATAATAAGCATTTACGATTCTGAATTTTAAAGTAGGGATATTTAATAAATTAAATTTGGAAGAAAATTTTGATTATAGTAATTATTATTCAATTAACAGAACAGAAAATGATAAAGATACAATGACAGTTAAGTAAAAGGATTGGATTACTGGTTTTGGGGTCAAACTTTAATAGTAGTGATCAATTTATTTTTTTTTAGCAAGACATGTCACTCTAGTTTGCGATTGGTTTAAAAAACCTTCCACTCAGATTTCACAGTTGAATACTTAACAGGAGAAAGAACATCCAACTGATAATAAAAAAAAGTGGAAAGCAAAAAAAAACTAATATTCCAATGAAAATTATCTCAACCTCATAAACATGGAAAAATATATGTAAAATAGTTGGGTCTCACATGTAATATAGGCAGTTGATTAATTTACATTATTCATGCAATTAGTTGACAAAAACTCTCTCTAGAGGTGTTAAAAATCTAAAAAATAAAGCAAGAACTATAACTTCAATATTGGATTTTGGGGAAACATAAAAAATGCAGATAGGAGTGGATGATACCGATCTTCTTGAGATCACATGGATTTATGATACATAATTTCCTATTTTAAAGTTATCTAAACTAAAAGCTTCTATAAAAATTTCATATTAATTGATGTTCTTAACATCAACTTCATAATGATAATTATTTAACTAAATTCTTCGTTATTTTCAAAATTAATTGACATAAAGGCAGAGGTGTTCAACAGAAATATAGTGACCAAAGGATTAAACCTTGACAATAGCAACTAGCAGAATAGTTAACCTTTTCTCCTTTTATTTGGAGTGGAAAGTAAATCACCATCATCATTTAATGTCCATTCTCCATGCTGACATAGGTTGGGCAGTTTGACAAGAGCTGGCCAGCCAGAGAGTTGCACCAGGCTAGATATAGTTATTTATTTTTCAATGCAATGTATACAGTGCAAGTTCAGATCTAATTAAAGTTAAGTATTTTATATTGTTTCTTTATTTCATGACCCGTAAATGCATGTTTTGATATATTTCATTGGTAGAACTCATGGACAATATATTATTAGTAAATTTAAGTCAAATTTAAGTTCAGTTTTTTCAAGTTGTGTAATAATGATAGGTGTGCAAGGATAATGAAATAGGAGAGCAAACAGAGATACTTTTGCTCATCAAGCTGTTCAGCATTTAGTAACAGTTCACTGGGTAAATTTATTTGAACATTAGATAATTACTTCTAGCTGTCCTCCCCACTAAAGAGAGAGGAGGGAGAGAAAATAAAACAGTGAACTTATTCTGTTAGTTGGAAGTCAGTAGAAGAGGGGAAATGACATGTGAATGCTAAAAAAAAGTTACTATATTAATGTTAGAAAAAAATCTAACATCATTCGGAATCAAAAAATTAAAACTATTCCTGACTATAAATAAACCTTTGACTGTTGACAGAAGACTGAAATTGGTTATGTGGTAGACTAATTCTACTGTGCAACAAATGCTGGTTTCATCCTTAACAAGGAAAACCTCACCAATTTGAATGAAGTTGTTCAGTGAGAAAATAAAAGAATATAAAAGTTCTAAAAACATTATCAATTAAAATAGTACAGCTATATTTACAAAGAAGTGTAAAAGATAATCCCAAAACTTGTGTATAAAACTATGTACAAAGATTATGAGTAAAAGAAGTTTACCATCAACTGGGTGAGATCATTGATGATATTTTACTGATGAACACTAAACAAAATATCAGATCTTATATTTTAAATGGTGCTTCCAGGTGTGCTGCTTTTGAAATCAAAATTCATGTTTAGAGTTACTAGCATATATTTGTTACACATGTACAGGAAATATAACCACATGTAGCTACTCATAAAGGCATATCTACCAACATGTAACCTATATCAATTATAAATAGATTAGTGTTTCACTTCCGGATTCTATCACTCTGTGAAAGTTTCTAGTTCGAATCACACGTGTCTTGAGGTGCGCCGAAGATTTTTCTATTTGGATATATTTGGGGTACTTAAGTCTGCTCGGGACTTGGTACTTGCTTCTTCCGTGGGTATGAATAAGTATTTCATTTATGTCTCGCGTATGTGCCGCTGAAGAGGGGAAAATTTCTTGTGAATAAACCCAGAAATTGGACCACTACGGTAATAACGAATTTTTTAGAGATTTCTATCGGTTTGTTTCGAGACGCATAAATTTAATGGTTATCGACAATTTTTTTGTTTCGGCGTATCTGGCATAAGAATTTTTCTTCTGCCCTTATCCTGTAAATTACCAACATGTAACTATATAAAGTTTTACATTACAACTATCATTTGATTATACATCACCATCATCATCCTTATCCTTAATATCTGTTTTCCCTGCAGGCATGAAATAGACTGGTCTGCAGAATGACACATTTCATTTGATCTTCTCTATCACAAAACCCTTCATTCTGCAATCTCTTCTCGCCACTTCTAAATGTCTTCCTCTACAACAAATACTCTCTAGTGCTATAACATGGAACATTCTCATCCATCACTCACCACCATATTTTACATGCACAACATACTTCTAATATACACTGAACCACAAAAGAAACACGATTTTTTCAAATGTCATTTTTATTTGGTAAATTCTGAAAATTTATTTCGGGGATGTAAGTGTAAAGTCATGCTGGTTTATGACTGAGACCCAAATTGCAAGAAACCTTTCAACTTTTCCTGAAATGAGACACCAAAACGCAGATGTGTTGAATACCATGGATGGCAGTCACAATCAATTGTCAAGAAAACCGAAAAGCATATGCATCTCGTGGAGGTTATGGGTATAAAAATCAACTTGAACCGCGTTCCTGGTATTCGTAATTTGGACACATCTGGTATGACCCAATTGTCAGCAGTGCAGAGAGAACAAGCTATTGGCCGATTGCAAACAGGGCAGGTTACCCTGGTTGTTGTGAAAGCTTACAATATCCATGTCAACACCATCTATTGTCTGCAACATCGATACAACAACACCAAAAGAACTGCAGACCATGCCTGTACAGGGCGCCTCCAGTGACCATGCCTAGGCAGGACCACTTCATCTACTTGCAATATCACTGTCATTGCTTCAGACTGGCCAGCATGACAGCTCACGAGACCATTGGCACTGGATAGTGACCCATCAGCAACGACATGGTTTGGTATTGATTGGCTGCCAACAACCCGCATTGCCATCGTCCTGCTCAAGGGCCTGTCCTCACCGCCCGCCATTATCAGGCACAACTACAGTGGGCTACACAGCACCAACATTGGCGACATCAACAATGGAGGTCGATAGTCTCCTCTGATGAGAGCTGGTGCTGTGTTTCCACCTTGAAAGGCAGAGAGTGTGGCGTAGGAGGGGTGAATGCTACAGAGATGCAGGTGTCATAGAGAGAGATGCATGGGCTGGTCAAAGCACCATGGTTTGGGGTGCTATAGGCCTGAATCAGAGAATTGGGTTATATGTGTTCCAAAATGTTGGTGCAAGGAGAGGGAATGGCATCACAGTGCAGCTCTACATTGACCAGATCCCAAGACCTCACATCATGCTCTTCTTTGTGTGTCATCATAGCCACGTACTCCAGCAGGATAATGTTCCCTCCCACATGGCCAGGTTCACCAATGGACTTTCTGCATCAGCACAACATCAGAACTATGCCATGGCTGGATCTTAGCCCAGATCTGAATCCTTTTGAACACTTGTGGGATGAAATCCAGAGATGGCTGAACCAAGTCGTCCCAAGGCCAACAACTCATGTGGAACTAGAGGCAGCTTTCCTCAGGGTGAGGGCACAGATGCCAATAGATTTTGCAAACCGCCTCATGCACTCCATGTACCAACAGTGTATGGCCATTTTGAACAATCACAGTATTGAACATGTCATCCAAGAAATTGTATCCAAGAAATTGACTTTATCAGATTTATCAAAATTTATCTCTGACATAATGAAATTAAAACATATTTCACAGTCACACACGTCTCGCATTTCTTTTGTGGTGCAGTGTACAGTCACTCTCTCAGTTCACTTGTACTTTAAAGTTAAGAGCATTATACTTAACCCTTTAGTATTCTGATGACTCTGTCAAATATAAAGCTTATTTATTCACATTGTTTCGAATTAATCATACATTATCTTGTAGCTCTGAAATTTCAATGATGTGGTTGTTTATTTTTAGAATGACATTGTAGGGTGGGTGTGAGAGGCTGAATCTTGCTGATCTGAACATAAAAGAGGCAGAATATTTGAGTCACATATGGCTGGTTTAAATGCAAAAGAGCTATGGTTAAGTACATTATACTTAACTAAGTTCTCCCCAACCTCTATAGATTTTCTTTTGCATGCTGTATAAAAGCTATGCTGAACAACATGACTTCTATTCTGCTATCCATGGACCTGCCAAGGAAGAACCAACAATAGCAGAAGATGGCAGTATTTTGTCAGATTATAAAATAATCCCAAATCACTGAACCAAATGCTTCAAAAACTTGCTCAAAGACCACCAATTTGCCTCAGATGGCTGACATGATGATCTCTACACTTTAGCACCATTCCTGGTTCATATTCTATTCTTAGCAAATTTTAAATATGTTGATACCATAACGATCTTAAGAGAAGTTATAAGATCATAAGAAATGAAGGCATGTGTACAAAGAATGAGTCATAGCTGTGGATCAGATTCAATATCAACAAGTGGAAGAAAGTACCACAAGGAGGGAAGGAGACTGATGCTAACTTCTGGGACAAAGGCCATCTTTGTAGCTTCAGTGCTGAATTTTGTGACCAATCACTCATCTCAAAGATCAGAAGACACATTCATGATAAATGGAAACATCATCTTCAAAAGAAAGATTACAATGAGTGAGAGAGCACAATGTTCCATCACACCTATTACACAAACTTCCTGTGTTAGCTGATACATTTAATATCCAGGCACAAACTCAGCTCAGAGTGAAATCTGGGATCTAAAGAAACTGGAGATGGTCTGCATTTGCAACAATTATTCCAAAGGAGAGTTTCGTGATTTATGATAAATTAATTGCTGCAAGGAGTGAAGAATCTAATGAGACCTTGTACTAAATCTGAGTGTGAGGAAAAAAGAGAAAGTGGTCTTGTAGCTTGGGGGTTTCTCCTTTCCTCTTGTTCAAATAAAAAGCAAAGCCTGAAACATTCTTTTCTATATTACTTATAGTAAACAAACTTATTGAACTCTTTCCTAACCCAATACATTTATATGATGATAAACATTAGGCACACCTCATCAGATCATACTTAAATCATTTCTTTCTAGTCTCCAGATGTCTTTCATATTCAATGGTCAAATCACACTATCATGTAGCTTCCCGATATATACTCAAGCTTATACAGTCTGCCTCTCACATTTAAAGAGAAACGCTATGTTGTTAATAGAGAACATCTAGAATACCTAAATCTCTTTCTTATACTTTTACTATAACCGTCTGCAGCATCAATGAGGTAAAAGAAACAACCTACTTCTACTAAACCAGCATAGACAATATAGCAACCACTGCATAATTAATCGATCTGTTTGAAATATCGAAGCAAACCCTTCTGCTTCAAAAGGGATGAACACACTAGTGTGGATGATGGATGTTTTGGGCATGGTTGGACCATCATTGATTTGAGGTTTGTTTGATCAGGACTGATCTGAAGCTAATCAACAACAAATCCAGCTGGAGTCAACATAGTCACTTGACCTTCGAGACACAGCAGTAAAATACCTCATATCATACAAGTACTTTAAAGAAAGAAAAGCACATTTATATAATTTACTTCTTGATACACTACATCTGAATAAAGATGGGATGGTCATGGCTGGAATGCTTTTGATAATAGATCAATTGGATCAGGGCTGACCTGGGACTAAACTGCAACTGACCTATCTAGGCAGCTCAAAAACATTAGCTTCACACATAGAAATGCATCATTGAGTAATGAAGCTACATATAAAGAGAAACATGATTAGATCTTTCAAGGGGTAAAAAATGAGAATATGAAATATGCATCTTTGTTAAACTGAGCTCTTTCCTCACCAGAATGATCATTAACTTTCTCTCTTCACCTCCTCCTTACTGCTATGTGATGTTTGCTAAGAAGCAGGGATAAGGTAAAACAGGCAGTTACAACAATAACTTGTTAATAAAATAACTGGGGCTAAAAGGCTTGTGATTAGTCTCCAAGAAGTGAGGTGGTCTCTACATCAGAGAGAAATCCTACCTGTTGAATAAAGTAGAAAATGATGGGTGCCTCAGAAGTTACATGGATAATGAGTTCTTCAAAAGGCATTACTAACATAACATCCTGATTAGTATTTTCACAGCAAAATAAGAATTCTCTTGATTCACTCTAGCACTTTCATATAGAAAAAGGCTTTTCTATATAAGGTTATTGAAAATGTAGAGGTTATTGTGATAAAAATACAGAAAAGCAAGGAAATAGTATTTTAGTGACCAATTCAAAGATTTTGGTCTGAAGTAAAAATCTGAAGCCCTCTCAAGAAAAACATTCCGATGTTGAGGTAGGTCTGAAAAAATGTACTGTTCTGGGAGAGTCATAAAAGTATATCAGTAACTTTATTAAAGATGGATATATAAATATATACATCATCATCATCATTACGATGTTTAAATGTCCACTTTTCCATGCCTATATAGGTTGAACAGAATTTGTTCAGGTGGATATACTATGACTGGATGCCCTTCCTGTTGCCAACCATCACTTGCTTCCAAACATGATCAAACATGTTATCATGGAAGATTAGAAACAAAGGACACCACTTGCATGATGATGACACTTGCTTATGATTAAAATTGGTGTCAAGGCAGTGACACCCCACCCTATATATATATATATATATATATATATGCACGTAAAAACACCCACTACACTCTCGGAGTAGTTGGCGTTAGGAAGGGCATCCAGCTGTAGAAACTCTGCCAGATCAGATTGGAGCCTGGTGCAGCCATCTGGTTCGCCAGTCCTCAGTCAAATTGTCCAACCCATGATAGCATGGAAAGCTGATGTTAAACAATGATGATATATATATATATATATATAATATATATATATATATATGTATAAACACAAAGTATGGGGGTTTAGTTCACAAGTGATCTAAACGATTAGGTATGCTAGGTAAGTGCTGTAACAGATTACTAGGGCTCACTTTCCCTATTTTTCCCTACTTGTCTCTGATGACGGAATATCCCATACTCCGGGATATCCCAGAAACAGTTGTAAGACTTTGAATTTTATCCAATAATAATATTGTATATGACTTGAGATCTTTGCCTTGCCATAATGTTTGTTGTCCTCTTTAACAATTATATATATAAACACATGTACATAATGGCCTTCTGTCATTTTCTATCTACCAAATCCACTCACAAGACACTTGCCCAAAGTGCTATGCAGTGGGACTGAACCTGAAGCCATATGGTTGGAAAGCAAGCTTCTTACCACACAGCCACACCTGCACATAGATATATATATGTGTGCATGTATTTATGTTGTTTAGCCCCAGGGTCAGTCATGATTCAGTATACCTATAATCAAAAACTTTCAAATCATGGCCATTCTCTCTTTTTCCCTATCTACACTTTCAGTAAATCCTCATAGTTTTTAAGACAGCAGAAAGTAATTTGAGACAAGTTTACTTGCCATTTCTAGCAACCATATGATCATATAGAATGAACTCAAGTAGGCAGAGATATGGTACATCCAGTAAAATAGATCTGTGTGTCACATCTAATCATTCAGCCAACCACTTGTGTTTGCTTGATTGGAGCTGACCTGGAGCTCCCACAACAAAAAAAGCTTAGAAACTCATTGATGAATCAAAAGCAACTTTTGATGTAGGGTGTTGTTGTTCTTGCTTAGCCCCAGGTTTAACCTGACTGGGCAGATTTATGATCAAAGCTGTGGCTCTCTACTTTATTAGGGGTAAGATTATCTAATGTGTTCTTATATATGATGGTATAGCATGATTTGAGGGAGACATGGCTACTATATTTAATAGATTAAGCAATCACATGAAGACCTTCTTGCTAAGAGCAAGTTAGATCATTGCCTTTGAATGTTGAGAGAGGTATTTAGAGTAACTTTTCATCCAACTTGAAACCAGTTACAAGCTGGGGTGGGAGGAGGAAACTTAGATAGACTAATTACATTCTTGTAACACAAGCGGCCTTTCTCTTATGTCCTTATTTTTAGTTTTTACATTCATCCAACCCCCTACTGAATGCAAATTGGTAGAATTATTAGAGTGTATTTAGGCACAGCCCTTTATTTTCCAAGTGCAAATCCTGCCCACTTCAACTTTGCCTTTCATTCTTCTGGTGGTTGGGGGAAAAAAAAGCCTCAGTTAAGTATTGGGGTAATTATATATGTTTATAAGACATCTAGATGTGAATGGAATGATAATAGAGACCTAAAATTACATTATTTCACTATAAAGTTAATGTAATCATTTTGTTCTATTTTTGCATCCAACTCATCACATGGTCACATGGTCCCTCACTGTTCCACTGATGTGAGGGAACAGTCTCACTATGAGTCAGTTAAAATGCCACTGTCAGTTACTAACTTCCAACACATAAAACATTCCTGCACAAAATATTAACATTAATGCTAGTGTTGTCTTTTTCTGCCCTTCTCTTTCCTCTTCCTTTCACTTAAAGACTCTTTCATACACACACACACGCGCACACATGCATCATCATCATCATCATCATCACCATTTTCTGTCCACTTTCCAATTGTGCATGAGCCAAATGAGAATCACTGAGGCACATTTTCTAAGAATGGATGCCTTTCCTGTTACCAACCCTTACCTGTTTCCAAGCAAGGTAATACTTTCACATGGAAAGACATGTTTTTCCTGAAAGACTGAAAATGAACAACATCACTTGTATGATGGTGATGCTTGCTTACAAACATCACTTGATGTTTGTAAGGAGAAACAAACATACATACACACACACATATAGTAGTTTAGTGTTTTGCTTAGAAGCAAAGCACAGAACCAGAATTTTCAACTCAAACCAAAAACCAACAAACTACTTCAAATTAGAGTAGCCACATACGTGGTGTCAGGACCGGCTCGTTTGAGCTTGCATCAAGTCATATAACTAGTAATAATGAAGTCATTTATTTTGTTTAGTTTGATTATTGCAAGTTTTATATAGATGTGATGGGCTTATTTCAGCTTCTGTCAACCAAATCTATTCACAAGGTTTTGGGCATCCTGGAGTTATGCTACAAGACACTCTGCCCAAGGTACAATGCAGTGGGACTGAACACAAAACCATGTTGTGGGGAAGTGAGCTTCTAAACCACACAACCCAGCCTGTACATAATTCAATTAAAATAATTACTTTTACAATTTACAATGAGTAATTTACAATTAAAATTCTTTAAAAAAATATGTAAGAGTAAGCTAAAAGCTAAAGGAAATACAAAGCAGAAACTTTTTTTATACATACAAATACATAAAGGGTAAATACCTCCTTCAGTCATGAATGACCATGGGATTGCACCTAGGAAGTTACCCTCTGAGGCACAAGTCTGAGCAAGGCTGTTTATAGAAGACCAGCAGTCACCCATGCATACCAGCCTCCCCTCTCCGTGCCACTGATGTCATCCAAGGCAAAGGCAAATGCCAATCCTTTGCCAATACAGCTTGGCACCAGTGACGTCACAACTCATTTCTACAGCTGAGCAAATGAGAGCAGCATGAAATAAAGTGTCTTGCTCAAGAACACAACACGCAGCCCAGTCTGCAAATCAAACACACTACCTCATGATTGTGAACCCAACACTCTAACCACTGATTTACACATTAGGGGAGGAAGGACACAGCTCATGACTTTTGCAGAGATCCCTACATTAATGGAATTAATGCAGCTGATGTCTAACATGTATGTCTGCAGTTTCATATCCAGTAGCTGGATGGGTTGAGGGTTGAGGGGTCTGATCTAAATGCTTACAACAGTGAACTCTACTGTAGTCGCCTAGATGTGCCAATTACAGGTACAAGGTGGTGCTGAAAAGTTCCTAGCTTTGGGTAAAAAACAAAATACAGGAAGTCCAGTTAATTATGATTTTATTCAACATATTCCCCTCTTAGATTCACACACTTATTGTAGTGGCCCTTCAGTTTTTCTAAGGCCTGTAAAAAAACTCAGAAGGTTGGGCCTCCAACCAGGCCATTTGCGATATTTTTAAAGCCAGGAACTTTTCAGCAGCCTCTTGGATGTAATATGATAACATTTTACTAAACAAAATTTCTAAAGTGGTTTCTTTGGCTGAGAAATAACCAAAGAGAAAAATAAACTGATACTTCACATGATCTGAGAAAGAAAGATATAATGTCAGATACCATCAGGCACTTTCCTAATGTTTTAGGATATGGGCTAACTCTTCTCAAATATATTCTAATGATTTGGAAGAGTCATATCACATATGCTTATAAACATACCGGTTGCTGCCTTTCTCTAAAGTTTTTTTTTTTTCACCACAGGAGTGGCTGTGTGGTAAGTAGCTTGCTTACCAACCACATGGTTCCGGGTTCAGTCTCACTGCGTGGCATCTTGCACAAGTGTCTTCTGCTATAGCCCCGGGCCGACCAATGCCTTGTGAGTGGGTTTGGTAGACGGAAACTGAAAGAAGCCTGTCGTATATATGTATATATATATATATATATATATGTGTGTGTGTGTATATGTTTGTGTGTCTGTGTTTGTCCCCTAGCATTGCTTGACAACCGATGCTGGTGTACTTATGTCCCCGTCACTTAGCGGTTCGGCAAAAAGAGACCGATAGAATAAGTACTGGGCTTACAAAGAATAAGTCCCGGGGTCGATCTGCTCGACTAAAGGCGGTGCTCCAGCATGGCCGCAGTCAAATGACTGAAACAAGTGAAAAAGAAAGAATTATCCCTGTGAATTTCTCGGTGGATATATATTTTCAAGTGAGTTAAAAAAAAAATCTAAAGAGAAGACTACATGGGTAGTGCGGCAAACAAAAAGAAAGGTGGTGGTGGGGAGAGATAAAAGAAATAAAGATAAACAATCGTGTTTATGGGCTTCAACAATATTATGACTTCCAAATTATAACAAACAATATTAGTTTCAAAACATCGTTTCGGATCAAAATTCTTACAAAACAAATTCAAAAATGAAAAATTACATAAACTATGAAATCAAATGTCTGTGGTGAGGGCAAATGAACCATGAAATGATATATAAATTATATTATAGATTTATTAAGTAAGAGGATGGTAGTGCAAATAAACACGGGCGAGATGGATACAGAGTTAGGTGACTTCCAATGAAATCTCTTTCAATAACCATAAAAAAGCCTGTTTGTTAATCCTTTTGGAATAAATCGTCATTCAGCATCATCAATGTCATTACCATTATTTATATCATCATCTTTTTTTTTTCTGTCTATATTTCCATACTTTCATCATTTAGATATTTGTCACTGAGCCAATTCAACAAGAGCTGTATTAACATTTTGTTTATTAGAGCATGTATAACTGGAGCCAAGATATTTTTCCTTTTTTTTTTCCTCTTTTAGTAAGAATGAGAGTGAGAAACAGAGTTAAGGAAAGAATAGCAATGAAGTATAATAAAATGTTAAAAGCTAAGTAAGCTGCATATAATGAATGCTATTAATTATTATTATTATCATCATCATTTTTTTTTTTTTTTTTGCAACGAGGATGGATAATGGGATATTACAAGGACAAATAAAAACAGTAGGGGTTTATGTAGAAATCAATTATGAAAAACTAGGTTTGGAAAACAACAGAATACAAAAGGAATATGAAATGAGATGTTCCAATAGAAGGACAGCAGCCCACAGCCAATAAAGGAACCTCATAGATCCTTGATTACCTTCTTGCCAAGAACAAGTGCCCACTCCCAGTTGTGGTTCCCCATCCAACAGGCACATCTTGAAGGTAGATACATTCACGCAGGCCATACTCAGCACTCTTACCCACCTTTCAGGTAATTTTCCCTTCAACAATTTTCTCTCAAAAGATATATTATTGGTTTGGCCACACATTCTGTTATCTACAGAGTGAACTCATCCATGATGCAATTGTACCTGAGCTCTTTCTAAGATGGATCTTGAATTAATATTTGGTGCTCATGTGTACAGAGTCTGCTGTTGGAACTGTGATCACCTGGTGTTATTGGCTTCTGTTCATGATGATGAGGATTTACTGGTTGGTACTGGCTCAACTCATTCCAAGTAAACACCAACAACAACATAATGCTTAGCTCTTAATATTTCTACAATCAATTATAGATAAATACCATTCAAGTGCTAGGTCAATCTAATTCACCCTTACCATCTCAATAGGTTGAACCTCATATGGCTACATTAGAAATTATCATAAACATCTGAAAACATCCAAAATTCATTTTGGATTAAGATGCATTCAACTTCATAGTAGATTGATACAAAGTAAAAGCAACAAGCAGTACTGGAGGAGAACTATGACAGTTAATCAAGTGAGAACTAGTCAACCACATAAAGAGTGTACATACTTCGTTCTAGTTTGGCAATTATAAACTGTGCCTTTAATGTACAGTATATAGTGGCCAGGGCTTACTTTAAAAGATTTCAAAGGGAAACATGAAAATATACTTACATCATCCATCAAGTTTTCAAACTGAAATATAAGAAAAAAAAGTTATTATTTCATTTAATAACACTTTTGGAGATAGCTTAAACAGAATATATTAAAAATCATTTTTTTTTTTTACATAGTAGATTCTGAGAAACATATCATTTACAGTAAAGACTGTTGATTATAACACCAGCTCAGCTGTGATTAAGCAATCCTATGGCATGCATGTAGTGGACTGGATGAATCAATGTAACACAGGTCTACCTTTCTAGTTATACTCTCTCTCTCTTTACTTTTGTACTAGACTTCTACCTCGCTAAAGACCATACTTCGATATTCTCACCACCAGTCTACTTCTGTACTCCAGCCAATACTAATGGTGGCCACAGTGGAGGCATGCATGACAGATTTGGTCAGAGAATGACAGTTGCTTTCATTTGTACTTATTGGTGGCATACATTTCAGCACAATGTTTGGGCTAATGTACTATTTATGTTTCAAATATTATTGTGTTTTTGCTTGTTTAGGCTGAGTGGAAGTGATAGCATTTGTAGGATACAGCTGTACTATTGTTTTGGAGTGCTATTCATGTATCTGGGTGTTTGGAGGCAATTGTTTTCCCACGGTAGAAGTAGCTGTGATAGTTGAAGAGAAAATTACTATCAGTCACCCATTTATCCAAGAGAAACAAGAATGTTGTGCAAACAATACATTAGTTCTATTGGGGATCAAGTTACTCCTTCACGAGGGTCCAATCTCTCCACAACAAACCACTACGAATGCAAAACAGCATACTATGCATCATCACAGATTATATACAGATCACATCCACAAACCACCCATACAAAGAAAATATTTAAAAAATCAAAACCATCTGGACAGGCAAGGGACAGTTTTGTTACTGCAGCAAACTTCAACCATCACTATACGAACGGTAAATTGCTATGGCATAACCAGAACAAAATGTCATTATGTTCTGTCGAGTGTGTTCTTCAAAATAGATTTTAAATAATATTCGCTTTCATGAAAGCGAATATTATTAATGTTAATTTGTACAAATTAACATTTTAGACAATCTAAATGAAGTAATATATCAAGCATTATTTTAAATCTTTAAAATCTGGTTAGAACAATTTAGGAAACAGAAATACAACCAAGTTAGTCTCATATAGCAACATCATCATCATCATCGTTTAACGTCCGTTCTCCATGCTAGCATGGGTTGGACCATGTCAAATAATAACAGATGTGAGAGAGCAGCTGAAATGATAGTGATAACAGTAACAATACTGATCATGATGACAAGAATGATTATAATAATGTCAATTATATTATATAACGTAATTTCATCAGAAGATGATGCTAAAAATAATGGTTGTTCTTTTGTTCTTCTACTGGTTTCATTTTATCTTTTTCATTTCATTAAATTATATGTAGGCTTCCAAGAATTGCATAATACTGCAGCATCAGTTACTATACACTTCTCCAGTACAAAGAATATTTTAACACTAACCAGACTCCCCATAATATATTTATATGATGCACAGATTAAACAACAGAACCTAATCTATTAAAGAACCTTTTCAAATGATAGAGAAAACGTATGAGATAGAAATAAAATCTAATCAGGGGCCCTTGAATCATTTAGATATGGGAATAAATATAATGAATCATGGCATGTAATAATAGATGTACAAAGACATTAATGATTGATAGCAGGTGCTAGAACAGGTACAAATTGTTAAGTTGGCATTAAAGCGACAGATATTATCAATTACACACACATGCACTCTCTCTCTCTCTCTCTCTCTCTCCTCTCTCTCTCTCTCTCTTGCATCAAAATCAAAGAGTAAAAAAAGATGTTTAAATATAATTTCTTGTGGTAATGATTCTTTAACAAAAAACACTATTTAATGAAAACCATTAGTCTATCACGAACACATGCATGTCCTGCAGCTAGTAAGACTGACAATGGTAGACAGTACATATTTACAATTCACATGGTGCAAACAGAAAAATCTCACTTGTAACAAACTGAAAAGCATGTGTAATGAAAGAACTTCCAAATTCCATTAAAACTTTCTTAAATGATATAAATTACTAAATTAAAATAAAATCTTCTGAACCTTGTGATGTGTTGATATTTTTATTGCGTTTTTGCATGTTTTAATGCATCTTAAATAAGTTCTGTTTCATAAATTGTTCATTAAAGAAAGAAATTTCTTTGATAAAAATAAAATGAATTAACTTCAAACATACCAGTTGGTTTTGAAAAGGAACTAAACTAACAATGAAACACTGAATTAGTATAGAGAATAGAGCAAAGAAAATCTAGAATCCAAGAAAACTAGTGATAATCTTTATTGGTTAAAAAATAGTTAATAAAATCCATAGAATAATATGTTCATGTGTTTCAAAGCGCAGTGAGTTCTGATGTTTCCAGCAGTGAACAGCCCTGATTGAAACTTACCTATGCTCACAACATACAGACTTATGAAATTTAGTAGGTTACATAGAGTGAACTTTGCTTTAGCAGCTAACTGTGATTAAAAGAAAGTCTTTACATTCCAGATGTTATCTTTAAGAAGTAGTAAATCCCTGAGGAAATAAGTCTATTTTCATCGCTCTATCTTCCAACATCATCATCTAATGGATCTTTCCTTTTGTGAGATAGTACAGTAATATCTGAGGGAAATTTAGTTACTATTTTTTAGAAGGCCAAGCAATCATGTAGAGGCCTCATTCATTGGCTTATTGCTGCTTATGTATCAATAGATGGTAGCAGGAAGGGTTAAATTTGAACTAAAGTCAGTGAACACTGAAATATAAAACTAAAAAATCATCCAGTAGAGACAGTTGTTTGGTTTTTTTTAAGGAGCAGAGGTTGCTGAGTGGTAAATTAATGTGAGATAAGATCCCCAAACCAGCTTTTGGCCAGTGATTGAACAACCTTAGTAACTTGTCATTGAACAAGTACTATATAGAAGTTAAAGCTAATAGACATTTGTGTATATCTGTACATCTATTATAGATTAGCTACCAAACAAACACCCACAAATATACATTAACAACAACAAAAATTTCAAGGAAAAAATTCACGTTTCTAAATAAATTTTCTAGAAATGAGTATCAGGTTTCCTCTTAATAATACATTGCTGGTACTTGGTGACTTCACTGGTGCTGGTGCCACATAAAAAGCACCAGTACACTCTGTTAAGTGTTTGGCATGAGGAAGGACATCCAACTGTAGAAACAAAGCCAAAACAGACATAGAACCTGGCGGAATCTTCTGGCTCATCTGTTCTTGTCAAACCGTCCAACCCATGTCAGTATGGAAAAAAAGATGGTAAATGATGATGATGATGATGATTTATATATAGAATAAATCAGGACACCTTGTAGTACATTGCATATTTTAAATTATTCATTTTAAGTTAAATGTTATTGAATTGTAAAATATAATGGACATGTTTGCAGATTTAAATTTTTGAACATCTTAGAGAAATGAGATGTTGCAAAGAAACTACACAATCTGGTTTAAAATTAGACAACCTCCATGAAGTGGAAAAAGAGATAGAACATGTGGAATTTATTCAAAATATATTTGTCACATTCAGGAACTTCTTCAAATGATTTAAGCATTAAAATCAAAACAATTACAATGTGCATGCAAGTTGCTTGTTGGATTTTGAGATCATTTAGAAAAAAAAGGAGAAAGGATATCATGTTACTTTTATGGGGAATATTTATTGTCAGCTGCCTGGAATATAGCTCCAAACTGTGGTTGCCACAAAGTGTCAAACTAACAGCAGAACTTAGGGTAATCCAATGTTACTACACAAAGAAGACTGACTTGGTGCAACAGATAAACTAAAGGAAAGGCTAAAAGAACTGAGACTCTACTCCGTAGACAGAAGATGTGAAAGATGTGTGAGTGTGTGTGTGAGTGTGTAATGAGAGAGAGAGATCCTGGAAGGTCTAGCTCCTAACACTGGATCTGAAAGCTGTACTAATGACCAAATTGGGCAACACAGCATTGTACCAAAGATCCTGTCCTTTCCATCTACAGTAAAGGTAACAGCTTAGGTTTCAAAAACCCCCAAACTTTCAACACTCAGAGATTAGTGAGTGATAGATGGGGATGTTTTCAAAAGAACATTTGGACCAATTTTTATTTGAGGTAGAAGATGAATGTATGCTGCATCAGGAAACACGAAGAAGAGCAGTACTGTCTAACTTGCTACTCCACCAAAAACAGTTCCAGAAAGAAATCTGGAAAGAGTGAAATTAAAACTAGTTACATTAAAGGCGGTGCTCCAGCATGACACAGCCATTGGCTGAAACCAACAGAAACAGAAACAAATATACAAAGTTCACATTATCTTTCAAATATCAAGTGTATGTGCTGAAGTAAACAATTGATTTTAAATATTTTTTAGAATGGAAGTGTTCTTAATAAAATCATCGAAAATAATTTCATTAAAAAAATCCCAGAGAAAAGAAAAATATCATAAGAGAAACTAAATGGTGAGTTACAATTAAAAATTATGTTCTTCAAAAACACATTTTCATTGATTAAAATAAAAGAATTAGATTGTCAGATAACCAGTAGAAAATAATTTCTTGTAACACTGCAAACTGTTTCAAGCAAACAGTTATAGAGATTGCACATTCAATAATCCACGTGTTTTATGGCAATCCCTGTAGTTACTTATTAGCATATAACAGACAGCTGAATTTCTTTAGTTGGCTTTCATAATCTCAGGTTTTAAAATATCAATCAAGAAACTTTCAAGAGAAAGACAGGTTTTAGAAACGACTTAGTGCTGGAAGGAGAACCCAGTAAGGTTAAATATAAGCTAGAGTTAAATCCATAGTGAGATCATGCATTTAATCTGTGAATCCAATGAAACACAGATTAATATGACTTACTTCCACCGGAGAAGATATTTAGAGTAAAACATCCTATAACTATTGTGTACAGAGGGCAGAGAATGACAATATAGATGCATAAACAAAAGGAGGGGAGAATATAGAGCTGAATTCTAAATACTGATATCTATTATTGATCTCAGATAAATCTAATGTTATAGGAAACTGAACTGAATAAATAATCTGTTAATAAATCCATTTTAACACCTAGGTTGTAATGTTGTCCAATAAAGTGCAGCTACAACCTAAAATATGGGCTAGGAGGAGAAATAGCTGAAACAAGTGATATATTCTGAGACACATTTATTGCTGAAGATGGCTATCAATTCAAAATTCTTCAAAAGATACAACATGAGATGAATACCCATTTTCATGTCTTGTTCGCAGATTATTTATATTTGTACATTTGCCTGTTGACTTTGTCTTTAAAGAATCAATGCAACTCAATTCATTCAAATCAGTTACTTTTGTCAAGAATTAGGAAATTCAAAGATTCCAAGTAGAATTATTCTAATGACTAAAATACCTTTTACCATTCAGTGTTTAAAGAATGGATAATATCAGACAATTCCATATCATATAAAGTGTAACCAGTCCTAAGGCTCATTGAATATCCTTTTAAGAAATTTGAATAAAAATCTTATGAATTCATTGATACTGGTACTACTAAAATAATATCAATAGAGTGAATAGGTGGGTTGCATAGATACATTGACAATGCATTGTATGTCATATGACTCCAGACATATTAATAAATAAAAGAGACATCTTAATCATTCAGGATGCAAGAAAAACTTATAAAATATAATTCAAAGCTTTAGACAAAAATTGTAATATCTTCAAAGAATGGTGTAAAGTAGAAATTATAGCCACATCATTGCCATTATCACCGAAGTGTACTCCAGAGATTTCGGAAAAGCTTGAACTGTTGATATTATTGAAAAAGATGTTAGGAGTTTTATTAAAGCAAAATATATAGAATTAACAGAGTTTGCTTTAATAAAACTAATAATAATTTCTGCTTCTTTTTCTGGTGGTTATTATTTAAATTTTGTGACCTGAGTTAGTTACCAGTTAATCTATGGAAGACCAAATTCACACTATTAGTTCACAGATAATGGTTTAGGCTACACCAAGAACTATTTATTATCAAACTAGAAAGAGATTACTAGCTTGACAAAGAGCTTGGAGGTTGTATACATCATGATAAATACATCTAAAACCATGTCAGTTATTCCTTTCATTAATCAAATATCACAGAAGGGTGTCATCCTGAGTGACTACCACAATAATATCATCATTAACTGATGCATGGCAGGTGGATAACTACAAAGATAGACTGGGAGACCAAGTCATAGAAGTAGCTAAGAGTTTCAGTAAAATTAATTCAGGGAAGTATTAGTTTGAGTAAAATGTGGCTTGGGTTTGTACTAAAACTTGGAATCATAGATGGTATATTTCAAGGCGGCGAGCTGGCAGAAACCTTAGCATGCCGGGCGAAATGCTTAGCAGTATTTCATCTGCCGCTATGTTCTGAGTTCAAATTCCACCGAGGTCGACTTTGCCTTTCATCCTTTCGGGGTCGATTAAATAAGTTCCAGTTACACACTGGGGTCGATATAACCGACTTAATCCCTTTGTCTGTCCTCATTTGTCCTCTCTGTGTTTAGCCCCGTGTAGGTAGTAAAGAAATTGGTATATTTCTAAGGAGACAATTGTAAGAGATGCTCTTAGATAAGATCATTCTATTTTACATTTGTCTAACTCTGGAAGGCCATCAGACAGAGTACCTACTTCGGTAGTCTGGCAGGTGATAAGGAAACTGAATATGAATGGCTGGTGAGAATAGTGCATGCCTTGTACAAAGTTGCTATTGACAGTGAGTTTAGGTGAAGAATTTAATTTGCAATTATATGTGCAAGAGAGTTCTGTACTTATCTGTTTTTCATTCAATGTGGTGCTTAAGGTTTAATAACATAAGTGTTCTAAACTGAATGTCCCTGAGAGCTTTTATATGATATAGACACTTTTCTCATAATGATATTTGTCAAATCATTATTTCCTTCCATCTCCTCATTATCAACATCAATATTTGCCTTTTCGTCAGGCAAACAGTTGCAGAAAAAGTTGAAAACCACGAATCTTAGTTTAGGGTAGGTATGGGCAACCTACAGTACTAGGGTAGCATGCAGCCCTTTCAGATATTTTGAAAGACATACATAATTCATGATTATATAAGCATATTCAAAGTGAGAAATAGGTATGCAAAGTTGCAGTGGGATCTTTGGCAGACTGGCAGAGAACAAAGGCTGCAGATGTCATAAATGCATGAGTTACTGATAATAGGAGGAACAAAGAAATGAGATTCCCAAATTGCTGTGATAGTTCACTACTTAATTTCTTCTATGTAGGTGATGTGTTTACTACTAAATGTGATTATAATAAAAGTATAGTTAGTCAAATAATGAGGGGGTGGAAGAAATTTAGAGAGTTGTTGTTTGTGTTGATAACAAGGGACTTTTTTTTACTTAGTGTGGCAAGCAAATTATTATAAAGAAGTGAGACATTAGATATTGAAAGCTTAAGATATGCAAAGGCTGGAGAGAAACAAGATGAGTATGAGCTTACAGACATGTGATATTAATCTGGTGGAGTATAAGTAAACTGAAAGAGTAGCAAGACACATGTTTCATATATCGTATTAATGTATGAAGCATGTTTAAATGAATGGTACACAACAGTGATACATGGGCTATTGAATGTGTGAAATCTACAGAGGCTAGAAAGATAAGTCATGTTAGGTATGTAGTGTTAAGGTACATGAAAAGGAGATGACAAGTGAAGGGGGGAAAGCCAGAAGCATTGAATGTCTCAGACAAAGAATGCACAAGAGATGAGTTCTTTGGCTATGTACTGTTTATAGACAGTGTGTACTGGATTGAAATTTGGTATTGGCAGTCGGTACCAAAAGAAAAATAAGACTTGAGAAATAATGAGGTCAGATTTGCAGACCAAAATGGTTGACAAGATGCAATATGGCAGACACATCCTGCCCATGGCAGTATGAAATAAAAAAAAAAAACAATGATATATAAATACAAATGTATATATATTGTGCATGTATGTGGCCCTCTTTATTTTGACAGTCAAAGAAGTTTACTTTTACGAGAACTCTATGATTAAGGACATTCTGATAGCAACCATCGTTTTTGTTAGGTTTTTTTCTAGATATACACTTGCGTCAGAAATTAATTAGCCCTTCTCAAATTTCTACATTAAATAGGTTAAATCAATTAACCTATGAGCTGTTCAAAACGTCTTACGCGATGAGAAAACTTAGTATGGTGTGATTTCGGTCCTTGCGAGGCGCTACCTATATCTATTAAACAAAGGAAGATTTGTCTGCATCTGCACTCCAAGTTGTTGTTGCACTGCTATGTCAACATCATAAGGCTGTAGACTCTCAAACTGCTCTGCAAACAAAGTTACGTCATCGTTCTGCGCAACAGTGAACTCGCAACAAAGCAATAGTTCGAGATATGGCCACTAGGTGACAGCACATACCTTGAGTGAAGAGCAAATCAAGGGTGCTAATTAATTTCTGACGGTAGTGTAAGGCTCTTAAGATTACATTGTCTAATGTAGTCTTTTCTTTTTAAGCTGTTAGGCTATGGTCTGAGAGAGCCTTGGCCATTATTGTTGGTATTTACCATGAATTAACATTCTTTTTTTTCAAGGAGACAGAGTGTAATTTGATGATTTGGATGTTATCTCTAGCAAGTCAAATGTCTGTGTAAAGGCTTCCTCAGTGTCTGGTTTCAATGTTTTGTAGAAAGAAAAATAAACAAGTCTACTGTGGTATTGCTCATGATATTAAAGATTAAACAATGAGTTTGTGCTTTAAACATTAAACAATGAATTAATGAGATAAGGAACAAAAGTAGTGCATTGGTTAAAAGGTATTTCATTGTAGAGAGAGAAACAAATACTTTCATAGGCTTTATAGGACAGGGAAACATTATTTGGGAATAATTATTTTGAGAAACCTCCATTGTATTAGAATTAATGTTGGTAAATGGAATAAATGTTTAATACAAGGTTGCTTGAACCAAAATTCAAAACTTTGAAACTAGGGAAGTTGAAAAAGTACATAAAAATAGAGGAAATTAAACAAGTAGTAAAATTTATGACATAATTATTAAATCACGATATACAAGCTCATTTTACAAGTTAAAAATTTATCTATCTTCATTTGTTGTAACATATTCCTGATTCTTATCATAAATCTCTTTTGAATTGGGAATAAAACTGAACAATTTAACAATCTATAGAATTCATACTACCAGGATGTAGTTTTGGAAATATTAGCTAAGTAATGTTTTACTATAAACAAGCAAATTTGGTTGCATTATAGTGAGAAGTTGTTTAATACAGAAAAGAATTACGGTATCTGTGATAAGCTGAGGATTAAATAATGTAGGATAAGTTAGGTGAAGTGAAGGCATATATCAAGAGAATTGTACAAAGAGAATCTAAGCAGATGTTTCTCAGAAATCATACAAAGAATAAAAAAAGAAAAGCAATCTGAATTCATTGGAATTAGCAAAAGAAGATTAATATGATTATGATTATAGAGAAGGAATGGAAAGTTTGGAATTGAATGAAATAATGATTGCTAGTGATTAGAAATAACTAGGGCAGAAATAGACCATGAAAACATGGGAGGAAGTGATGATTGATTTGATAGAATTTTGGCTAACATTTTAGATAAAGATAAAATGAGAAGAAATAATCAGATACACAAGTGTAATCAATAGCATCAATGAAGACACAGACATTAAAGTACTCCTATTGATGAACTTTCTAAAAGAAATATTTCTGTCTTTTATGCATCTAATCTCTGATATGTTTTGCATTCTCTCTAAACTAATAGACAGTTAGTGGTCAGCAACAGCCAGATGTGTTTCCTCTGGCCCGGCAGAATCAGTAGGAGAAACAACAAGAATATAATTCCAATTCAAATAAACACATTTCAAACGTTTAACAGCTGAAATTTATTTTTAAATATGCAATAATCTGGCTTTTAAAACTTGGTATTGAAAGGGTAAATGGCTATTCCTGTTCGTTTTAAAAATTAATTAAACAAAAGAAAACTTCATTTCATCTTTTCTGTAATTACAAAAGACTATTGAAAAGGTTGCTAGACGCAACAAAAATTTTAGGAAAATAAAAATAAGAAATAAGTGGAAATTTTATCGGTGAGTGTGTTAAATTATAAGGCACAAAAAGAAAATGACTCTCTCCAGACACAACAGAAAGTTCACAAAGAATCATAAAACAAACTCATCAAATACTGTCAATACATGGTGATTAAATATAAACTTATTTGTAAATAGATACAGCATGGTTGATACAAACATTAGAGAGCCAAAGCATTGAACTTTTCTTAGCTTTACAAAAATGAATATTTGTGTATAATAATTCCCTAGATTAGAATCTAACATTTGACAGCATGAACGATAATGGCCAGGTGATCACTATTTAACTGCAATTGTGTATTGAATTTTGAACAGAGAAGTGTTACCTATGTGTCAAGTCAATACAATGAAAACACTGAAAATGTAACACAGAGAAAATGGAGGACCCATACAAAAGCAAAAAAAATGGTTACTGTCACTTGGAAAGACATGATGTTGGAATTTTGAACATCTAATGACTTGTTCCATTTGAATGTATTTATAAATTGTTTCGGTGACTTCCCAAATATCTGGTACACAACTTCCCTGGCATAACTGCCCTGTCTATGAGTTCCTGCCATTTCTTGTCACTTTAATCAATGGCTTTCAGTCAGATCACCCTATTGCAGCAAGTGCTGATGGAGTTCTCTCTGACACACAGTCTATGAGCTCTGGTGAGTCCCAGGGTTTAGTTACATCTCTCAACACACCTTCTTATATGCATCAATGACCCTAATTGTTGTCACTTCCTACAACACAAAATCCTACATGGATGATACCAGATGTTCTACACTCAAGTGTAATCCACACATAATCTAATCTCCTCCTGTTAAATCAGCACCAACTCCATGGACAATGATCTTGAAAAACATCCAACAATAACTTCTGCCATTCTTTCTTGTTCAACAGCAAGGAGACACAATTAGTGTACATATCAAGAAAACTATAATGCATTTCACCTCTATCTCAGGAACATGAACAGCAGACAATTAGAACTCTTTCAATTGCTTCAAATGCTAAACCTCGCCATAACCAGAGATTTATCACCTGGTGAACACAAGATTGCACCACAAAGGCTGGTCTTCCTCTTTGGAGCCAAAATATACTCCAACCTTCAACTATTACCAACCCTCAACAAAGATTAAGTGAAACCCATGATAGAGTGTTGTTCCAATACCTTGGACAGTGCTGCTGCTACACACACACAACATAGACCACATCTAAAGAAAGGCCATTCAACTGGTTAGTACGATTTTGCAAGTAAACACACTTTCAATGTCTGCTCTTCCTTCTCTGATTTTTCCTACTGTTACTACAATGGCCATTGCTTCTCAAAGTTGGCAACTCTGACAGTCCCAACTTATTAGTTCCTACTCCCCTTGTTATTCATATTGTGTGCATCTCCACAGACCCTGCACTAATCACTATGCTCAACCTTTCCTTCTCAGTATGTTGGCCCTCTACAAGTTCTTCCCTGAACATGTTCTCCATGACGTTATCCACTTGCAACAGTTTGAGAGCAACATTAACAATATTCTCATTGGTCTTGGAAGGCTTCTCAAGGCCATGGGAACATCTCTTCATCCTGACCATACTAAAAAAAATCTGAGTTTTAAACATTCCACAATAAATAGACATTTAAAATAAAAATGTGAAGTCCTGTTTATATAAATCTTATTAGAAACTAATCAATAATATTGATTTTAAAATAAAATACATTTTCCACAAATATTGGTTTCTTTTCCTACTTTAGAATGAAATAATCATTTTATACCTAACATTGACTATTATCAATAGGACTTTTTCTCTTTTTCTCGCTTTATTTCTCACTTAATTAGAAGAAGAAGAGCAATGCTTATGACTGCTACATGGGGAACAAAAGGGCAGTGTTTATGACTGCTATAGGGGGGACAAAAGGGCAGTCTTTATGACTGCTACAAGTTGAAGGCAGAGGAGATCAATCCTCATTCCAGCATTTACATCTTAGCTCAGGAAATTTAAATTAATAGCATTTGCAACCTTATTTGGTGGGATAATAAAAGCGATATCAAATATTGGAATAGAAAATTGTGCAAGACCTTCCAGAATTTAGTCATAGTTTTGTTCACATCAATGAAAAAATTGAATAACTGATTCAATAATTATAGATTTCTAATACTTTTTAAAGTTATTTGTCAAATCCCATTTGAACAAAATCGTTTAAGACATTTACTGCATTTACTTATAAATTGTGCTTTCGTCAATATATTTATCCCTCCTTCTATTTTGAGAATATTGAAGTAGTAAGTAAATCAATTTTTAAAATACTTGCCAGAGTAGTTCTTTATAGTCTCATATACTAACCAGGCTTCCTTGTATATTTAAAATGAACATTGAACATTGTAATTTTCACATACACTTGCATACACACATCAAAGTTAAAAAAGAAAACTGTACGAGGATCATAACGTAAGCAGACCTATTGATCACAAGTTTCAGTGATTAAGTAATAAACAAAATGTTCCAATATTCACAAATATATTAGATGGTGAGATGGAAGAATCAAACATGTTGGACAAAATGCTTAGCAGCATTTCGTCCATCTTTATGTGCCAAGTTCAAATTCTCCTGGGGTCAATTTTGCCTTTCATCCTTTCGGTGTCAATAAAATAAGTACCAGCTGAACACTGGGGTCGATGTAATTGTCTTACCTCATCCCCTGAAATTTGAAACCAATATTCACCAATATAAATACTAATTCCCCACATTTCTCTACAATGTGTCAAGAATCCAGACCCATGCAAGACAGAGCCCTAATAGATAATTACTGAGAGTATAACAGAAAAAAGAAAGAAGTTTAAAATTGTGCAGATAAAAATATGAAACATAGTCTATCATTTGACATTAATAACAATTCTACAAGGAGCAAGCTCATGGCAGAATAGTCTGCACCACATCTTACAATATAATAACAAAAGTCAGTTTACTTGGTCAGTAGATTAAGAACAATGCTGATCTAAGAGTATTGTTAAATTATACATAGTCCTACCATATTATATAAATTCACAAAAACTTGAAAGTATTAAAAAATATTGATGCTATATATTTGATTAACTGTTAACTGAGTAGTGTATCATAGGTAATGAAAATGTGCTTTAGAATATACTCTATCAGGTAGTACAAGCTTTTGAGCTGACATTTCGATATGTAATCAAATAGACTGGACACTTGTAAACAAACATCCTATTTCTAATTTCTCCATGGACGAGTTTTAATCTTAGATGGGATTCACTTTAGGGGGTGTGTATTTGTCGGTTTGTTTACAAAAGAATATAGCCTGAAGTATTTATTTTTATTACACAAATAGGGACATCAGTAAACCAGTAAATTTGAATTGGATATATAGCACTTTTCTGGGAACTAGGTCAATTAATTAATTACTGATCCTAGTAGGGATTCTCTTAGAGATTGATACTGGTTATGCTGATATTCTTTTTCTGTCCCAAGAGAAATTAGAAAAAAAGACATTTATTTACATTTTCTAGTGTACTCAGACACATGCTGCAGCATCAGATAAACTCATAATATAATATATCTATTCTATTTCAATATATTAAATAACATATTTTTGATAAATTTCATTTACCTGAAATACAGTATTTACCCAAAATATAGTATTAGTGTATAGATAATTAATTAGTCAGTCTTGTTACTAGCAAAGCACTACGTATGCAAATCGGATTTACCAATTTACCAAAGGCTTTGTAGTAGCGGTATCAGCAGCTTTAAGCTACCTTACTCTGGAGACAAAGGTGAATATGTTACCTCTGAAGAATATCTCAATTCGGATCAAACCCATTCAAATGAAAATCTCTTTTCAATTCGTTCAGAAATTTGAATGAAATACATTTGTTTACACTTGTCCAGTGTATCCCATTATACACAGCAGCAACAAATAAATAAATAAATAAATCAAAACTAGCACTGCTTGAAAGAATATACTGTAATATACAGTTCCGTTATGCATTTGATCTAGGAATTTGCAATTCTGAAGCAAACAAAAAGGACTCACAGCCAGTACTGATTAGAGAGTGTGTCAACCATGCCAATTAGTTAGGTCCCTTCACCATTACCAAAAAGAAAAAACACCAAATTGCAGAAGACACAATTCTATATTATAAATGGTAAATATAGTTCTGTATGTAATAGTGAGTTATATAATACACACATCAATGAAACTAACCATCCACATTCAGTTTTGTGGTATTTGCTGATACTATAAAATTTTCATATATATTACAAGGGGCCTTGCTTTGGTTATCTATGCTTATGCTCATAGCTTAGCTTCCTCTTTGTGTATTACAGTCATTTTACATTGTTCTCATTTCTTTAAGCTGCTCCGAACATGTAATATATAAGCTGTGTATGTGTAGCAATAAACTTTCAGTTTGTCACATCTGCTAATTTTTACAAGAGTCTAAGCATTGATTTCTTGCAACCTTTGTTCATAGGGCAGCGTTTTGCACACAAGAATCAATTTTCTAGTTCTATGTAAGATTGATTGTCATTTCTTCCACATAAAACTTTGGAAACCAAATATACTGTGAACAGCATTGCTTCTTTATAAACGCAACATAACATAGTGCAATATATTTCACAATTTATATCCACTCTGAAATCTTTTTTTTTTTTCTGGGCCCAAGTAGTGAGTAGACATGGTTTTTGTATTTGCTGTATTTGTAACATTTGTTATTATTTCTTATACTCATTAAATGAGTAGATTTGTAGTAGCTCATTAAAATGAAAGCTATGACCTGCTAACAGCTCTCAGGGGCCAGTTTTTGGAGGTATGCTAACATAATAGAAGTAAAAACGCAGTAGTAGAAGGTGGAGGAAACAATGGTAAGTAGCATTTTAATTAGACACTGCAGTTTGAATTCACAGGAGAGAACTCAATGGCTTTTAGCAAAATTCAGTTGTTAGAATAATAAGTATGCCCTTCTAAGTCTAAATGCACAATTCTAGAATCTAATAGCTTGAATTTATATAAACTCTGTTTTTCCCAAAATAGCAATAAAATTTATTGTAGCAGGGAACTTTAATGGCCATCTCCGTAAGTCCCAACACATCTACAGTGGTATACGTAATGTGTGGCAAAGGGGAGCATTTGTTGTGTGGTGTTCGGTGATTCAAATAATTTAATTATCTATGTTATTAATTTCAGAAAGTCAGTCAACCAACGAAGTGTCTACCAATCAAGTGGAGTTATATAGATTTTGCTCTCAATAAGCAAATGGTAAAGACTATAAATTCAGTTCCTTCAATAAGAGGGAGTTAAGAATAAAATAAGTAATGAATGAAATGTGTAATTAAGATTTTCTAATTATCTGTGTCTTTCATGTATTGAAACTACACTTTGATCAGAAGCTAATTGTCTTCAAATATTCCATTTGTATACATACATTTCTTTGGGTAGGGTTTCAACACTAAACCTTTATTTAGGAAATAGACTTTCAATGTTCTTATGCACTATGCCAATGTCATGTAAATTCAAATTTGCATGAAGCCCAATGATATGTGTATATGTAGACCTCCAAACATAGAACAGATAGAAGCAGAATAAATAGAGTTAACTGTGCTTGAAGCCTAAACCATTGTAATAACAATGAAATACAAACAGGAGTGCATTGAAGATGAACATTGATCTAGTAGAGATTATTTAACAAGTACAATAAAATGTCAACTGTGAGGACAAGGAGTTATCACATTTTAAATAATGATGAGAACAACAGACGCTAAACCAAGTCTGTGATTGGATCTAGAAACTTACCCATGTTACAAATAGATTAGATTGAATGTGTAATAAATTAGATTATAATGCTAAAAAAGAATCAGATGGTGATGGTATCAATGATCTACTTGAAATCAGGATTAGAAATACTTTTAGGAAGGTATTACTGTAAGTATTTACCTGACAATTCAACTCTTTCTCTCACACTCTCTAATTATGATAACAATGAGAGTGAGTGCCAAGGCTTATACTCTGCTCATTCATGACTTATCACTCTCACTTTTTCATTTCTCAAAATGTTGGCAGTCATAAACTATCATATTCTTTACAACCAAGACTCCATTCTCTTACTCAGTGAATCTTAATATAGTTTTCTACAACCAGATCTACTAGAGATAAGTTTTATTACATTACATTAGTTATTAGTGAATGTTACATACTTAGTTTCTCTTTGACAATTCTTGTAGACATAGGAATAGTTATCTATGCACTCTCTATACTCTAGTGACTTCTTGAATTAACCATTCTTAAATTAAATCTAGAACTCATTTTGATAAGAAATAGTGTGTCCTTTATTTTACTTTTCTTCAATAAAGTTAAAATAGGTAAGAAATGTTTAATCACAACTTAAAAACGATAATGATTAATAAAGAATGGCAATTCTTTCTGTGCAGGAAATATTCTAACAATGATATTCTTACAAGATTATATAAGTGACATTTGAGATTGGAGGAAAGTGAAGGAGGAAAAACCATGGATCAGCAAATACAGTCCATTCAATGATCTTCCATACAATTTCCATACATTAAAAGTCACATATGTCAACAAGAGAAACTTCTACCTGCCAGAAATTCTGGCTAAATTTCCTTCAAATAACACTACCGTTACAAATGAAGGATAGATTGAATAATATGGTGTAAACTGGAAAGCATTTTAATCATGTCTGTCTGGTCAGTTTTGACCTGGAGCTAAATAACAACAACTATTATAGTTTCACTAACAAATCTTGGATTATCTCCAAGCCATGGTGGAAGACTCTTTCTCAAGGTGCTGCACGGAGGGATCGAACCCAAGACCACTTTAACCATATGAGCAACGTTGGTATTTCACTTGATGGCTGAAGGTTATAGATTAAAAGTATTCATTCCATCAAGGAAATAGTTAATTAAAAATGATCTGTGCTGTCTTAGCTGATGCTTGAGATGGGTTTTTTTCTTTTACTGGTTCCTACAAATTAGATGCAATGAATTATTCATTTAATCAAGAAATAGTGAAAATAGTAAGGAACAAGTTGTTTGAGAGTCCACCTTAGTGTTGCAGGTGATCTTCTGATCTCATCAACACCAAATCTGTCACTTTCACTGTTATAAGATACCGAATATAACATTGTTTACTTGTTAATTATTGTAAATTTGCTAAGTGATTCTCTCATCATTATTTCAGCAAGTACTGAGAAATCTATGCTTCACATACTTGCCTAAAAACACTGAAACATGTCCAGCAGTCTTTTCTGTATGTACCAAAATAATTGAAATAGACTTCAGTACTGAGCTGATTACTTTTTCTCATTATCTAATGATTTTTGATTAGCTTTTTGATGCTCCCTGCAATAAATATGTCAACACTAACTTCACTATTGTTTTCATGCAAATGACATCGACAAGTAAATTCCCTTATTAATTTGTTTTTTTTTTAATCATCCTAAATTTCACACCTACACATTGAGTAAGTCCCTCATCACTACAAGTATAGAAAAGTTTGCACTTCTTTTAGAAGGTCTAATAAGAGAAAAACCTGTCTACAATTGTCTCCCATACTTGTTGAAATGATTAAAATAATATTAGATATTTACTTCACACACCCTCATATAAATATGGGGTAGCCATATATCTTCTCTACAACAAACCTGTTCTTGTCTCTTCTGTCATACTTTAACCTCTCAACACCTTGCATGAAACCACCTCCCTCTCAGTTTGAGTGGGCTCTTTAGTTTTTTGTAAGGTACATGGCAATCTCACTAGTGGTGGTGCCACTGAAAAAAAGCAGCCAATATGATCTGTAAAATGAATGGCATTAAGAAGAGCTTTCAGTCATACAAACAATAACAAAACTGATACGCTGGAGCAAGACATGGCCCTCCAGTCTGTTGGATTCCGCCAAATAGTCCAACACATGCCAGTATAGAAAGTGAACATGAAATGAGGACGGTAATGATGACCTAATGTTGTATTCCCCTCACAACATAATTATTTTAAATTAGTTTTTGATGCTCTGTGCATTAAGTATGTTAACACTAACCTAACTACAGATTAGTTAGCTGAGTAACTGCTGCAGTTACCAAGATGAAGTTGAGTAACTGATTAATGAGATACATTTGATTTTTTTTTCTGAATTTTACTATTCAAGAATGAAATAACTGAACAACTTAGAATGTTATCGAAGCAATAATTGATTAGAGCTCTGAAAGAACAGAATATGTCTACTGAAAGCTAAAAAATTATAATCAAACAATACCTTATTTTCCTCTAAGTTTGGACACTAGTAGACCACAACTACACTGAAAATTAACAAATCATTTCATCTATAATGAAATGTTTTTCAATTACTGATTGTAACTGAAACATAAATTGATTATAGCTTAATATAAATCCAACACCTAACTGAACTTTTACCTAACACACACACCTGGGAAAAATAATTTTAAACATTGATGTCAACATAAAATATACTGCCACTTATCATTTGCAATAAGGGACACACATGACTAAGTGATATAGCAGACCCTGAGACACCAGTGTTTTAGCATGACTGTGCCTCTTCAGTCAGAGACATTTTCTAAAGGGAAGTGTTCTCGAAAGACAAACTTCAACTGTTAGAAGCATATTTATGTTCACATATGATGGAATGTGTTAAAAATGAATATACAGGGGCAGGAGTGGCTGTATGGTAAGTAGCTTGCTTACCAGCCACATGGTTCCAGGTTCAGTCCCACTGCGTGGCACCTTGGGCAAGTGTCTTCTACTATAGCCTCGGGCCGACCAAAGCCTTGTGAGTGGATTTGGTAGACGGAAACTGAAAGAAGCCCGTCGTATATATGTATATATATATATATATGTGCATGTGTGTTTGTGTGTCTATGTTTGTCCCCCTAGCATTGCTTGACAACCGATGGTGGTGTGTTTATGTCCCCATCACTTAGCGGTTCGGCAAAAGAGACCGATAGAATAAGTACTGGGCTTACAAAGAATAAGTCCCGGGGTCGAATTGCTCGATTAAAGGTGGTGCTCCAGCATGGCCGCAGTCAAATGACTGAAACAAGTAAAAGAGTAAAGAGTAATACACATCGTTATTTTGACTCTCACTGTTCTGCACGCTCTCAATAATATAATATCTGCTTGGCAGACATTAGCATACATCAGAAAATATTTTATCTGCTGAATTCCGAGATTAAGAACAACTTTGCTTGTTTAGATTCAGAATTCCCAGTAGTACTTCTGATTAAAGAGGCACAATTATGCCAGAGAAGTGTCACAGGAGTTTGCTACATCACTGAATCATGCAGGTTGTCAATATACATTGTAGAAAATGAAACTGAACAGCTCAAATCTGTGAAAACATGTCAAGAATGACATCTTTGTTTTGGTTGCTGTATGCTCACAGTTATTCAATAATACTAATAATGTCTCAAATTTTGGCACAAAGCTAGTAGTTTTAGAGAAACAGGTTAATTGATAGTTGACTGAATCATTATTGATCCCAGAGGGATCCCATGTTGGCATGAATTAGGTGGGTTGTCATGGGAGCTACTACTCTAAAAGACTAATGCTTGTACATGTCATTTGGCTTGGTTTCTTTGATGTCCTTCTTTATAGAGTGTGCTGGGTACATTTTCTTGTGGTACCAACACTAGAATTCTTAGTAAACTAAGAAGTGTAAACTGAGAAGGGAAATAAGAGACCAATGCTAGCAGAAAGGGTAGAAATGGGTAACTCAAAGGAGGATAGGAGTACCAGGTTCAAACCACCACCACAAAAAATACTATTATACCACATTGAATAGTTGGACATCAAGACATACATGCAAGTTCTCCAAACGCTTTGCCACCTTAGGTGGCAAAGTTCATATTCTTAGGTATTTTCTGTCTAAAGACTTTTTGTTAAGGTTTGAAGGTTAACAAGAAGAAGACAAAAAACACCAAAATCCAATATTTTAAATCTATGCTGCGCAATGAATAAAAATGTGCCAAATCAACATTGAAGAGAAAGAAAAATTAATAAAGGAAACAATAACACCATGTTAGATAAGGAAGGGAGATAAGAGAATTAGATGAAAGTCAGATAATTTACAAATACTTAGAAACTAATGTATTAGATAGAGTTCAACATACAAATGAAAGAAACATTTAGGCGCAGGAGTGGCTGTGTGGTAAGTAGCTTGCTAACCAACCACATGGTTCCAGGTTCAGTCCCACTACGTGGCATCTTGGGCAAGTGTCTTCTGCTATAGATCCGGGCCGACCAATGCCTTGTGAATGGATTTGGTAGACGGAAACTGAAAGAAGCCTGTCGTATATATGTATATATATATATATATATATATGTGTGTGTGTGTGTTTGTGTGTCTGTGTTTGTCCCCCTAGCTTGACAACCGATGCTGGTGTGTTTATGTCCCCGTCACTTAGCGGTTCGGCAAAAGAGACCGATAGAATAAGTACTGGGCTTACAAAGAATAAGTCCCGGGGTCGATTTGCTCGACTTAAGGTGGTGCTCCAGCATGGCCGCAGTCAAATGATTGAAACAAGTAAAAGAGAAAGAGAAGGAATATTATAGATGCGTTAGATTAGTACTTAAAACATAACAAATTAATAAAAATAAAACACTGAGTATGAATATTCAAGTTGTTTTAGTGCTAAGTTATAGTTGTATTTTTAACAGGAGGTTAAGTGAACTAGCAATACTAGACATAACTGCATTTAAAATACAAGAACAAAAAGCTAACACAAGTACCACAAATAGAGGGAAGGAAGGGGCCTTTTGTAATAACAAAATTGTCATATAATTTCTATGGTAGGGCTACAAAAATATCTAGTACAATAAATGGAAACTAATACAGATAACTACAAAGCATGAAGAAAACTAAAAATTGTTTCCTTTTTGCAAGGAAACCAGTAAATGAAAAACAGAGACTGGAGTAATATGCAGCTGTGAGGAGAATGGAGAAACAAGAGAAAACTATTAAAGAACTAAAAGCTAGTATAAGAATTGGATTACAAAAGGTTATGTTAAGTCAATGAAAGAAAACTTTGTACATTGCCAATAATTTACAAGGTTGAACAAAACAAAAGTGAATATGTCACAGCACTAGTTGAGAAGTACAGGACTCAAAGGCTGTCATGGAACGATTTTTTAATATAGCACAAGACTGAAGTCTTCCCTCCTGAAATTGTGTCAATATGAAACATTAACAGAAAATAGATGGTGCAAACATACACCATGAATGGGTTTATATAGACTGTACTATCCTGATGATGTCAAATAGACCAAAACATATGTCCACAGCTGTTCCTTAATTGGAAACAAAGATCAAATTGTCCTCTCCTTAAATATGTAAACAGTTATGTATATTTTTAGGCAAGTGTAATCTGTATGATTAAAAGTTAAAAGAAATAACTCAAAAGGTGTCAACAGCATGAATTTGAATAACTAAGATAATGTGGGATATATTGAATGTGGTATATAATTTATTTAGATTTTCCTCTAAGTTATGATTCACAAAAAGATAGGGAGAAAATTTCAAGAAATTAAGAAATTTTCCAAGTTAATTTACATGCTTATATTATTGACAAAGGACAGTGAAGTGAACTAAAGAAATAACTCAAAAGGTGTCAACAGCATGAATTTGAATAACTAAGATAATGTGGGATATATTGAATGTGGTATATAATTTATTTAGATTTTCCTCTAAGTTATGATTCACAAAAAGATAGGGAGAAAATTTCAAGAAATTAAGAAATTTTCCAAGTTAATTTACATGCTTATATTATTGACAAAGGACAGTGAAGTGAACTAAAGGAAATAACTCAACAGGCTTAACTCAGTTAGGCAGTACTATACTGATAAGGTCAAATAAACTGAAACCTATGTCCATTCTTTTCTCATGCTGGCAAACAAAAATGAAAATGGTCTCTATTTTTGTTTTCTTTCTCCAACTTCAATAAACTAAGAATTTGAGTATGCTGTCCTTTTATTTTAAAGAATTTTTTGGGTCATAGCCTCAAGTTTGCCCAATACTTTGTAGGTAAATTTTAGTAGTTGAGAAATGTACAGAAACTCTGTAAGTGTATGCATGTGTACGTGTGCACATGAACATATACAGAGTAGGTTTCTGTACAGTTGCTATCTACACAGAAAGTGTTGGTTAACCTGAGGCTGTAGCAGAAGAAACTTGCCAAAAATGTCATGCAGTGGGATTGATCTCAGAACAACATGGTTGAAGAGTGAACTTTTTGAACACATACACATGATTACACATTTAACTTACTCTTTTACTTGTTTCAGTCATTTGACTGCGGCCATGCTGGAGCACCGCCTTTAATCGAGCAACTCGATCCTGGGACTTATTCTTTGTAAGCCCAGTACTTATTCTATCGGTCGTTTTTGCCAAACCGCTAAGTAACGGGGACATAAACACACCAGCATCGGTTGTCAAGCAATGCTAGGGGGACAAACACAGACACACACACACACTCATATATATATATACATATATACGACGGGCTTCTTTCAGTTTCCGTCTACCAAATCCACTCACAAGGCATTGGTCGGCCCGGGGCTATAGCAGAAGACACTTGCCCAAGGTGCCACGCAGTGGGACTGAACCCGGAACCATGTGGTTGGTAAACAAGCTACTTACCACACAGCCACTCCTGCGCCTACTTTCTATTAATTTTAGAAACTTTATAAACTGACTTTTTCCCCATGTAGACCATCACTGATTTGAATGGTTTCTGGTGTTTTACTTGGTGTGAAAATCCATATAAGAGTTGAGTAGACATAAATTATGTGTGATCTCAGATCTTAAGACTACATGAAGTTAGGCAATCAATGCAACAACAATAAAAGTTTATTTTGTTTGATAATTTGCTTACAAAATCTTTGTATTAATTTGGAAATCCACTAAAAGTTACTTATTAGGCTTGTGAAGGATGTATTTCTTATTACAATGCCCTATTGAAAAGCTATTCAAATCTGAGATAAAAAAAAATCTTAGTTATATATAAGCAACAAGAAATTAAAATGAGAAGTAATATCATCTTCAACTCCCTTGATATGCATCATAGCACAGATTATAAAATAATATTGCTTTGAACCAATTTCTACAATATATGGTTGCATAACAACTGAGCCAATGGCTGTATAGAAATAGATTTAGAACATTTTGGTATTATACCAATACTGTTTCATTTAACAATCAGTTGGCAGGAGATTACCAAGCAGATTTTGAGTTTTGTTAAAAGCTTGTTTAATCTAAGACAGTTTGTCATGATAGCTATGGGTGTAGAAGGTGGAAATTTTATATCATTTTCAAGAAACAGAAATAATCAAAAAGTAATCCATTCAACAAAATTCATCTCTCAAACATCAAAATTTGTTCAGCGAATCCTATGAAATTGATAATTATCTTTTTTGTCAGAAGATTTTATCTGTTACTTGTCTCTATGTGTTACTTAAATATCAAGTTATCTCAAGTTGAAATAATATTTTACTGCAAAAAATTATTTTTTGACACTTTCAGTATAGAGTAAGGGACATTGCCCATGATCATTTTAGGCCTTTTTGTAAAGGTCATGTCCAACACCTCTTCCTCTAGACTCAGTTTGTATTGAATAAATGGATAACTGAATTCTACAAAACATCTCTGCTATTTTTCCCTATTACTGAGTCAGGAAGAAAGGTAATATCAACAGACATTTAACAGAGCCTCTGAAGGAAAATAAATATTCCCAAATTGATGATCAAGCCTATATATTTACAATAGAGAGTACTCTGCTAAAGCAACAAAGAATTAGGTTAAACCAGGAAGTGGTTATTTCGATTATAAATCAGCAACTTTCTTTGTGGTAAGGCATTTCTAAATATGATGTCTTTAATAATGGATATGCTGAAGTATGGTAAACACACTTGAAAGGGTCTTTCCCTCCCTTTGTTTACTTTAGCTTAGGTAGAGTAGGGGACCTTAAAAATTTAGTGAGGTTGATACAATTAATAATCAAACTGAACTTCTATAGTTAGATGCAAAAAGGGAAATGCAAGCAAGGAGTGCCAGATGGATACTTTTATGAGGTAAAAGAATTGAGAAAAATATTTAGTTCAGGATTTGTGAAGAGGAATTAAAATTAAGCAGAGCAGAGAAGGGGCAGGTGCATTGAATAGGTTTGGGCAGAGGCAATATGTAGCTTCCAATGTCATTTTTTTTTTCAAACAATAAAATTAAATGTTAGGGAAATTTGGCTATTATTTCTAGCAGGATGTGTAACCATGTAAAATCTTCTTTGTCAGTTCATGTTATACAACAAGGTTGAGAGAGGTGAATAATGTTATAAATTCCATGATTGTATTTGTAGAAACCAGGATGTTACAGGGAAGAAATATGTCTTAAACAATACTGGTACACTTATTTCTAGTGAGAGTACATGTAAGAAACCTTGAAGGATCACTGTGATATTTTGTGTATTGAGGAATATAAATAGGAGAGTAATGGGCTAACCCATGTAGTAACAACAAAAAAATCAGTTGTAGACATTGTGGGTATGAAAACAACCAACCCAGTAGATAGGTGTTTAGATGTTGAAAATATCAGGTTTTGTGGGATTACACAAATTACTCATTTAGTTCATCAGATTGTTGTTTGTTTGATTTTATAGCCAATTCAATAATGACCCAGCAGACCAAAGAAAACAGTGTTCCAACTATAAACAATCTGTTCTTTTTTCAGACATTTATGACTAAATTATCTAATGTAACCTTCTTTTTAAAATGATAAGGAGTATGATTTTGGAAGATTTGGCTGATAGCTCAAGCAGGTTAACCTTTTTGATACCAACCTGGCCAAAACTGCCTCTGTAGTACAAATGTCTTGTTTTCATAAGTATTGAATTATAATCTTGCATCAAACCTTAGTCACAGTTTATGTTCCTAACACTAGCTTAATGATAAATAAGTTCTTTTACTAAATTCTTTGTTATATTTAAAGTAATTGAAAGAAATCAGAGCATCTCAAAATAAATACAGTAATGAAAGGGTTAAAGTGAAAATGTAGAAGCTCGGAGCTGGCTTACCATTAATCAAGTAGTGCAATGGCTAGCATAGCATTATAAGCATCATCAACAACTACAAGGCAAATGGCATGAATTAATAGAAACAAGCTTCTGGTGCAAGTCATGAATGTAGTTATAAAAATCATCATAAAATTTGCATACATAAGTGACACTTTTAATTTGTGCCAGAATGTGGAATCATAGATGTCATTTTATAAAGGCAGCTTCAAGAGAAATTTGTAATGGTTCTTCTTTGCATTCATCCACCTGGAGAAGGCTTGTGAATGGGTTGTAGCCTCTTATGTTTGGCAAGCACTGAGAATGCAGAGAGCAAATAGCCTATGAAAACCAATTCAGACCATATATGAAAGTGCTGTAAGGGTAGCAGTTAATTTCATCTGTAATTTCCTGCATATGTAGGTGTTTTCTAGGGCTTGCGTACTCTTACTCTTTTTTACTCTTTTACTTGTTTCAGTCATTTGACTGTGGCCATGCTGGAGCACCGCCTTTAGTCGAGCAAATCGACCCCAGGACTTATTCTTTGTAAGCCTAGTACTTATTCTATCGATCTCTTTTGCCGAACCGCTAAGTTACGGGGACATAAACACACCAGCATCAGTTATCAAGCGATGTTGTTGGAGGGAGACAAACACAGACACACAAACACACACACATATATATACGTATACATATATACGACGAGCTTCTTTCAGTTTCCGCCTACCAAATCCACTCACAAGGCTTTGGTTGGCTCGAGGCTATAGTAGAAGACACTTGCCCAAGGTGCCACGCAGTGGGACTGAACCCAGAACCATGTGGTTGGTAAGCAAGCTACTTACCACACAGCCACTCCTGCACCTATCCCTACTTTCATTATAGTTTTAAAGTCATAATGCAGGATTTAAAAATACCATTGTTTTTATATGGAATGAAACTGATTCTCATTTCAGAAATGTGGCAAAAATTGGTTTGGTCTAGAAGAATGGCCAGGTCAACATATCAGCATGGTTCAAACCAAAGTATTAACGAGCAAGAGATATCACAAAATTCTGATGCCATTTGGGAAGTGACATTATGCAGTGCAACTGACTGTTTGCATTGAGTACACAAAGTACTTACTTTTTATGTGTTTTGAGGGTTGGTTAAGTGTTCAACATCTAACTACTAATCACACAATCATGAAGTTGGAGATGATAAATACTTTCATTTGGGTGGACAGAAAAAAATGAATTAATGTTCATTGCTACCAAGCTTCCCAAGCAGTTACCTCTTGAAGCACTAATCAGTGTGGATACTGTTTAGAGCTGGAATAAAGAACACTAAAGTGTTGGTGAATATAGTATGATAATGTGAGTGAAGCAATTAAAGGGATATATTTGACCCATTCTACCATATCTTTTACTCTTCACAAAGACAATATTGTGTCACTTTGTCTCCATCTTTTCCGCATGGCCACGTGTCATCAACTGAAGACTCAAACAATTCCATTCATAAGAAAATATCTAAGACTAACTTTACAAAAGTCTACAGTTTTGACATTATACACATATAAGTTAGGGTTGTTTTAGTACATTCATTAGACTGTTCAGAGTCACATGAGCCTAGTTTTATCTAAGAATGACAATTTGCTGAATATTCTCATTAACCATCAAACAATATTATATCTATTAAAATGTTCAGATTACAGAATCAGAATGTTGATATTATAGAGTTAGAATGAGGAGTTTTCTCTTTTTCTTCATCTGATAATCTGATTAATAGTCAGACACATGAGTGAATATAGATATTCTTTATAGTCTATAATTCATTTTAGCATCTATAACTCATATACAATGGTCTCCTAATCCAATATTCTTGTATTAATCTATTAGTTTAGGTTTTCTATAGTTTGATCAGCAGGTAAGTAAAAGAAAAAACTGTCTGTCAATGTGATATCAAGAAGTTAATTTTTTTTTAAATGATCTATATTATACAGAAGTGAGTGTTAATTTCTTTTGATTGATTACAAGTCTCTGAACATTGTAAGCAAATTGACTAGTGACCTAATTAACCATCTCCAATTATAAGTATCGAAGTTGCTTGTCTCCAACCATGAAAGACAAAGACTGAGAATTATACTCATTTAACCTTATCTTCTAAATATATATCAAATATTTTCTCAGCTAGCAGGACTTGAAATCAGAACTATAATATTATGTATTCTGTTTGCATTCTTTGAACCTGCGACTGTCAGTTTTCATAATTTTTTCTTTTTCTTTTATTGTAAACAAACAGAATCATAAAAGACAATAGACTGTCATACAGTGTGGTTGCATAACATTATTTACAATGCAATATGACAATATGCTTGGATGAATAGCAATACTCTTCCTATCTATTTCCATTGTGTGTGAAAATCTATCTGAAGTGTTCTGGGAGACACTGGTCATATTCAATATATTTATTTTCTCTTTCATTGCTGATTCAGTTCTTGCAGTAAACTGTATAATATGAATTCTGTAATATACAGATAGGATTCCCAATGCTACCTCCTTATGGTTAAATATACTGATGAATTTAGATTGAGCAATTTCCATTTATAACACACACATCCACACACACATATATTACATATATGTGTGTGTGTGTGTATATATATATATATATATATATATATATATATATATATATATATAATGTGACAAAATTTAAAATCAACACAGTCACTTGACCTTTTAGAAACTGATGTCAGTATCCACCAAAACATATCATAGTCTTTTAAAAAATGAAGAACATATTGAATAATGTAATCCTGGATATACTACAGCTAAATACAAGATGGGTTCATAAGTCAGTTTGATCAGGTCTGATCTAGATGAAGCAACAACATCATGACATTTTATTTTTATTATTCAAACACTGTTTGCTTGTTCAAAATTTATCGTGCTTGTCAATAATTGTCTTTTCTTCTACATTTCAATAAAAAAAAAAGAGTTTAATTTTAGAAGATTTGTTTGCTTAATAAGGTTCTGCACTTGGTCATTTATTCTTGTAGATAGGATGGCTACCAAAATAAAACAATAAAATATCCAATGACAATTGGTCTACATAGTATGAAAAAATAATAAGGTGAATGTAATTTACTGTTAAATAAATCATGGGGGAAATATCTTAACTAAATATACCCAAATAAACAGATATTTTCTCGAATTAGATATAATAATTGATACTCCATTAGGTGTTTGCTTAGAATTACTATATCTGTTACTACAATCAACCAATATTTACTTGGTTAATATGAAGAGTTAGTATATATATCCAGAGTTAATAAAATTAATCATTAACCCTGTTACATGATATCAATCTTAATGGTCTCTTATGGTAACTTCAAATGCACACACACACACACGGACACACACACATACACCATGTATGTGTGTGTGTAACAGTGGCAAAGATACATCTTAAAGATGAGACTTCCTGCTGAGAGCAAGAAAATACTTCAGCTCTGACTGGGTGTTGATCTTCTGTTACATTCAAGCAAAACCCACATTGGATTACTGCTAACAACATGGTGATGTTGCCACACACACACACACACACAATTTAAATCATATCAAAGAGATAGCAATTATAACTAATTGGTAAAGATTCAATCACCAAGACACTAATTATTGATTTACAAGCATAATGTTTCTTCTGCAACAGTGGCTTCCACTCCTCTGAGCTAGTGAGTTGCATGCCCTCCTCCATCTTGGATCATCTGTTTCTTTTCCTCTCATCACTTCTACTATATTACATCTCCCAGATCTTGCATTAAAATATTATTTTCCTACAGACATAAACCACATCAATCTCACCAATCTGCAAAGGTCATTCCTCCTTTGATTATCTCACAAAAAAAATATAAGCAGAAAAAAACGAACTTAAAGATGCTAAAAGATGGTGATTCTATTATGCTAACAGGACAGATTCTTTTAAAATATCCATTGCAGGGGATGAATTAACATCACAGGGTGTTAATCCACACAATTTATTGAAGCCTGCAAAGGTCAGGGAAACCACCTTTTCACCTCTTATTAACCTATATATTTAAAAAATTCCTTCAAATTGACATGTGTTGCATTTCAAATGAATGATGTGGAATTTCTCACTCAAATACTAAAATATATTTTTTAATCAACAGTTTAAATTTAATATAGTGTACATTGTTGGAGTTCATGGTTTACTACAACATATCAATAGAATTAGAAGTGAACTGTACCAAGTCAAAATTTTTTTAAATGTTAGAGGTTTATAAAATTTCACAGGCTGTTGGAACAAATTGGTTAAATACATCATTTTTGAATTCTAACTTCCCAGTTATGCTGTCATCTAAGCTACTAATGTGTCCTTGCAGATTGAGAAGAATGTATCACCAAAGTAAAGACCATGTTGCAAAGTTACAAAGAAGTAATTACAAGAGCATAGAAGATCACTTCTTTAAAAATCCATCCATATTCACAAAATATTTCCCACCATAAAGTGTAGTTTAGTATGGTTAGCTATCAGTTTAAATTTGATCACTTAGGCTTACTAGAGCAGATAATCATACCAGGATTACTTTGATGTGAGGGAACATAAATCTGCCAAACATACTCCACATCAATTATAGCTAGAGTTAGTATTAATTTACCTGAATTATTTTGAATTTGTTCAGTAAAACTTTTGTTAATCCCTTGTAATCATCTTTCCGTCAAATAAATCAATTCTTTTGAAATATTAAATACAAATTTTCTATAATTCATATTTCAAACTTCTAACTTTTTCTGTCTTAAAGGAGCAATTTGGAATTTCAAAATGGCGAGAAAATGAATTTGATTCTTATGAAGTTGAACAAATTAATAGCTGGTGCCTGATGAATATTCATCATTCTGATCAGTCAAAAATTGATTATCTTCTTAAATGCAGCCAACAAATTTGAATTATCTACAAGAAATCATGTTAAGAGCTCCTTGCTTTAGGATTTGAAACAACTTAATGCCTTAATAATGCAATTACCTGATGCTCATAAGATGAAACTATAATGCTAATGCTTCTGTTTTTAAATATGAGACAAAAATTTGTTGCCAAAAATGTGATCTTTGGCAGTTGAAAACAAAACATCTCTCAATACCTCTTTCAGTTGTACAAACAGATACGATTATCATCTGCACAAAGTAGGTTTCCAACTTGCTATTCTAGACATGTTTTACAAAACATTGCCAATTTTTAGACAAATAGTTGATATCTTAAGGTTAAGCACAATGCCAATATTCACAGTGGTAATATATATAGTTTGGAGAGTTAACTTCAGTATATTATTTATATTTTTTACATTGACTCTGAAAGGATAAAAGGCAAAAGTGACCCTTGGACAGATTTTAATTCAAAATGTACAGAAATAGTCTGCTGACTTCCAGCCATTTATGTACAAAATTTATTGAAATGGTAACTCAATAATATTCTGATGTCTGTGACATTTAGAAAATGCTAGGTAAATCTTCTACAAAGTTCTTAGCCAGTGGATAAAAATATGTAGTGGTTCACTTTTTATTTCTTATCTATAGAAAAATTCTCATCAAACAAGATAAATTTGTTTATTTTCATTATCATCATCATTAACATGTTTTCTATGCTGGTGTGGGTTGGACAGTTTGACTGGAATTGGTAAGGCTGGAGGCCACACCTGATTCTGTTGTCTGTTCTAGCATGGTTTCTACATCTGGATGCCTTTCCTAATGCCAACCACTTTACAGTATGTACTGGGTGCTTTTTATGTGGCACCAGCACCAGTGCTTATGACTTTATAAATTTTAAAAAACTGTTTACACTAATTCAGACAATTAATAATTTACTAAACTTAAGCATATCTTTTCAGAGATTTGTGGTCCGTGGACCAAGATATATGGTAGTCTCAAACAAAATTTTTAAAAAATGGTTAAGAAAATACAATTAGACAGTAGACAAAGATGTATGATAGTCTACAAAAAGGTCTTAGATTGTGCATAAGAATATATAGTGATCTGTAGCAAAGTTCTGTAGCCAAAATTATATAATGTACTAAAACAAAGGTTTTAGTGGACAAAGGCTTTAGTGTATAAACATATATACAGTATCTATAAATAAGCTCTTAAGACAAAAGACAAATATATATGGTGCTTCTAACAAAGTTTTTAGACAATAGACAAATAAATAAGAGGTCATGTCTATTGCAAAGATCTTAGATATAGAAGAAAGGTATTTAAATGCCAGTTGAATCAGTAAGAAGTGGTTTTGTCATCCATAATGTAGAAAACAATTGATCACTAGCCACACAAACTTATAAATTCAATCATCTTATTGATTAGATAAAAATCTCATGTGAAAATATTTGTGGCAGTTCTTAGTGGAGAAATATAATTAATAAGCCCTTATGGAGTTAAATAGGACCAAATCTCAAAATATGAATATTTTCTGTAATTTTGTATTTATATCACATGTTAGTTATGAAGATTTGTTCAAAGCATAGACTCCATGGAAACATATTCCACATTTCTTAATTGATTCCATTGATAATTCAGTTTATATTTTAATCCAAACTAAAATTTATCCTTTTTCTTTTTTTTTAGTTTAAAGTTGAAAATATGCATACTCTGTTTAGTATCTGCTAATGAACTGTTTAAAATTGGATGCCTCCGGTATTTATAAGAGCAATCTCCTATTATGACCTTAGTGTGATCTTATGATCATTATAGCTAGTCTTAATTCTCAATTCTCTCTCATATTACTTGGGCCTAAGATATGACTACTGTCATTCAGCCATGTCACATTTGTATTTTACTGATTGTTTTTTTTTTTAATTGTAAGTTTGAACATTGATATTTGAAATTGAAGTCTATTACATTTCATGTGGATGGCATCTCTAGACAATTTTACTCCCCTGTACTAATAAATGTTTTATCTCGTACATTTACTTAGTGATTCTTTCATTAGCACTTTGTCAAATGTAGCGAAAGCTCTGCTTTTGTTATTGACATCAGAATAAGCCCGTAACATGTCTTAAGTTGTCTGTCGTACTTGCTGTTGGTAAAATAAAAATAACATTATCTTTTTATAATAACTTTTTTTACTTTACTGTGTATTTATTTCTGGGTGGCTTCTTAATGCATCGTGCATTAAATATGTTAACACTAACTTATCTACTGTCACAATGTTTATATTAAGTTTGCTCTAAGATTCACAGATTTGCTGAAATTACACCATTTCTTTCAGAGCTTAAATAAAGAGTGCTAATCTGTCGCAACATGTGAAATACACTGATGGCAATACAATTATCAGCTATTGTGATAGTAAGTTTTTAGAGAGGCATGGCATTATGTCCACTTTATTTATACAGATAAAATGTTCCAGTGACAGGTTTTATCTGTAATAACCTTGAATGCTAATTTCGTTTAAACTTGGGAATCATCATCATCATCATCATCATCGTTTAACGTCCGCTTTCCATGCTAGCATGGGTTGGACGGTTCAACTGGGGTCTGGCAAGCCCGGAGGCTGCACCATGCCAGTCAGCTCTGGCAGTGTTTCTACAGCTGGATGCCCTTCCTAACGCCAACCACTCCGAGAGTGTAGTGGGTGATTTTATGTGCCACCGACACAGGTGCCAGATGAGGCTGGCAGACGGCCACGCTCGGATGGTGTTTTTTATGTGCCACTGACACAGGTTCCAGATGAGGCTGGCAGATGGCCACGCTCGGATGGTGTTTTCGGTGTTTTCTTATGTGCCACCGACACAGGTGCCAGACGAGGCTGGCGAACGGCCACGATCGGATGGTGTTTGTTACATGCCCACAGCACGGAGGCCAGTCGATGCGGTACTGGCTACAGTCCCATTCGGATGGTTTTCTTATGTGCCACCAGCACTGGTACCACAAGAATACAAATTCCATTGATGTTCATGACTATGAATATGACTGAATAATTCTTGAGAGTTAGTGGAAGGAGATAAGACACTGATTTATAATGCATATTGAAGAGAAAAGGAACTTATGAAAAGGGAGGCAAACAGTTGATATTGCAAATCTGTGTAAACTTCGACTCAACCTGTCTAAATCAAAGTATAGCAGACTACACTGAACTAAATACTCAAAAGAATTTATTTTACTTTCTTTAAGGTTCAAATTAATCAGGTCTGACTTGGCTTTTCTCTTGCTGGTTGTGGCTGGGATTGATTAAAAGTATTATATATATATATATATATATATATATCTTTCTCATAAGAATAGTTCATCATCATCATCATCGTTTAATGTCCGCTTTCCATGCTAGCATGGGTTGGACGGTTCAACTGGGGTCTGGGAAGCCAGAAGGCTGCACCAGGCCCAGTCTGATCTGGTAGTGTTTCTACAGATGGATGCCCTTCCTAACACCAACCACTCCATGAGTGTAGTGGGTGCTTTTTACGTGCCACCAGCACAGGAGCCAGACGAGGCTGGAAAACAGCCACGATCGGATGGTGCTTTTTATGTGCCACTGGTACGGAGACCAGACGAGGCTGGCAACGGTCATGATCAGATGGTGCTTTTTACATGCCACCGGCACGGAGTCCAGTCAGGGCGGTGCTGGCTACAGCCACAATCGGATGGTTCTCTTATGTGCCACCGGCACTGAAGTCACCACTGCATTTGATAACTGAGTTGATCATTATTCAAGGGCAAATGATGATGAAAACTTCTTCAATTCGATCTTGAAATTTATAACTGCTGAAGTTGCAGCATTAGAAAGTGGTGTTACATTAAACACAGCCAACATTTTGTAGTGGCCTGAATAACTTTGTGGTTTCATAGTGATGTAAAAACTGCACAAACAGAAACATCAGATTCAAATACAACATATCTCATATTAAAGATCTTAACAAACATCAATGCACACAACACTGTCACACAACAAGATCACCATCACACAACCACATTACCATGACACGACTACAGCATTATCACCATACAATTACAACATTGTCACACAACAGCAACATCACTATCTCAAAACTACAACACTATAACACAATCATATAATCATCATTATTACACAACAATAAGATATAATCATACAACTACATTGTTGCCATACAGGAACAGTGTCACACAGCTACAAAAGATTCCCATTCAACTACATCATCAACACAAAATTGCATTATCATGCAACCACATCATCATCAAACAACTACATCATTGCCATAATATCATCATCACACAACTGCATTACCATCTTAATACAGCCACAACATCATCATCACACAACTAGCACATCATTACACAACACTATCATCGCAACTACTACATTGATCCCACCCTGAAATATCTCTCAAGGAACAACAAACTATCCCACCTAATAAGCATCATTCTGCTATAGCATTATACAACATCAACACATCAAGTCACAAAGCTATAAAACATCCACCAGTTTACATAAAAACACTTGTCAAATCATTCTCAAGATTCAAGATAAATTTGATTGACACTACTTCACTGACAAAGTTACTATGGAGCTAATAGCATCAATGAAACAAATGAAATTCTCACAGAAAGCATCTTAGCAGACAGAAAATACATCCAAAAGGAAAATTACACGAGTGCCTGCCATTAGCAGAACACACAAAGAATACTAATCTAACAAAATAATAAAACAACGAATGCTCACTTAGCTACACTAAAATATTTCAAACTTAAACACTAACATAAATGCAACCATACATAAACAGAAACACTGTAGTAGCACCTAGAACAAGTATTTTTATAATAAATATTTATTTTTGATAATTATTTCACTAATTGAGAATGAAGCTAGCTACCTCTGAGAAAGTGAGTGCAAAAAAAAAAAAAAAATTTCCCACTCAATTTAATCAGCAACTCTAGTTGCTTTTAATGGAGTGGGTGGGAAAAAAATGCCTTTAGGTTTTAGTTACATCTCTGTATGTTCTAAGCTAAAATTCCACCCGGACTGACATTGCCTTTTATTACTATGTGATCAATGAAATAGACACCAGTCAAGGACTGAGGTTAACATAATTTACCATTCCCTCCTTCAACAGCCACAGCCAATTGCCTGAGTTAAAAATTGTTGTTCTTCTTGTTGTTCTTGTTCTTCTTCTTCTAATCATCATCATCTTCTCTTCTGAGCAATATGGGATTTCCTGTTTCTGTAAGTTCTATGTTTTTCTGCTATTTTTTCTTCACCTAAAAGGAATACACTTTGTTTTTCCTTGATAACTTTTTGATAAGCTAACAAACATTACAGAGGTGCAGTTTTTCTGTTAAAAATCACCTCCTACGGGACGTTTCCATCAAGGAAATCGGTAATTTCGTAAAAATTAAAAACATTTTTTCTGTTGAAGAAAAAAAAAAAACGGATGCTAGAAAACAAACAAAAAAAAAACCCATCATGATGTTTACAGTGGATGGAGACAATTCTAAGAGAGAGGAGGAGAAAAAGTGTTCAGGATTTTTTTGATTCAAGAACAAACAGTTGTAAGGTCACCATGACAACGAAAGACTTTGATGCCATTTCCAAAGCCACCTCTACTGTTATGCTAACATCACTGCACAGTAATGAGAGTAGCAATAACACAACCACCTCCCACCACCAACTCAAGCTGATTGAATAACTTCAGGGAAAACCTTCACTGCCATCTCCATAGTTGGCCTCCGAAACCAACAACAATCACAACAGCACAATATGCGACAAGCAACAATATCTCCACTACTATAATAAGAAAACAAATTTTCCAACAGCTATTAACATTGGCAATATTGCCTCCACCACTGGCCCTGCCACCAACAAGAGTAACACTTCCACCAACACCATCACCATAACTGTGGTTCCCAACATAGACAAGTTGATGCCATTTGCAAGCGCTGTGCAGTGGTGCAGTATTCACTCGCTACAGGACAGATGTACCACTCTAGGACAAGCTGGCCCACAGACAATGGCAGTGTGTATAATTCTTACTGCCCATAGAGATTACAGCCTACTATTATTCATGCTAGTCATGCAGACTCATATGTAATATGAAACCATCAAATCAGTTGCTTCTCACATGGTAGCTGTTGTCTCTGAAATATTGCATTTTGCAGAAAGCCATTTTGCAGAAAGCCATTTTGCAGATTATTAGTATCACTATGCCTAAGTGAAATAATAAATAATAAATAATAATAATAATAATAATAATAATAATAATGATAATAATAATGATAATAATAATAGTAATAATAATAATAATAATATATCATGTACATTGTTTTGTCTTGGTATAAAAGATGGGCTACAGCAAATATTCTGCTCAATACCACAGATTTGCTTGTCAGTTGTTTGACCTTAACCAGTTGAGCATGTCCCTTAGTGGCTGACGATATGTGCATCTCTGATCACGAGCAGAAGTAGTGGGGGAGCATCATAGCCATGTGTTGAGAGGGATTCTTTGGGGTTTGAATAGTTCACCTCTGGAAACATGGGTGGTTCTTTCAACATCCTTAAACAACCCTTATTCAGGGACCGTTTGAGCGGGATGGGCTACTCAACCTGAAGAAAATTCTAACTGGGCCCCACCTGCAAGGTCATGTGCTGTTTATCTTAATATGAGATCACCATGTCGCGCACATATGGTTGTGATGCATGTGCCTGGTGTACCTTTATCAGACGGGTAGTCATGATGGGTATATTGGGCTTCGTATATTTTACCCCAGTGTCACTTTGATGGCATGAACTGCTCTCTCACTCAATAATAATAATAATAATAATAATAATAATATTTTACCCCAGTGTCACTTTGATGGCATGCACTGCTCTCTCACTCAATAATAATAATAATAATAATGATAATAATAATAATAATAATGATAATAATAATAATAATAATAATAATAAATAATAATAATAAAAACAATAATAATAATAATAATAATAATGAGTAGGTCTTTATATTTTTTTTTTTTTTGACAAGCTCAGAAAATATAAAGACCTACTCATTGAAATTGAGAAAATGTGGCATCTCAAGGCGGTTACAATACCAGTGATCGTAGGAGCACTAGGAATGATCAAGAAGGGAACCGAAAATTATATGAGAATGATCCCTGGCTTACCATCCCTGCAAGAAGTGCAAAAGATTGTCTTAACTGGTACATCACACGTATTGAGAAGAGCATTGTCGATGTGAGAACTGTTGCTGCTCATGTATTTTAATTTAACTTTAAAAAAAAAAAAATTTTTTTTAAATGAACGAACTATTGAGTTTGGTTTAATGGCCTACCAATGTATACAATGTATACTATGAGTTTCTTTGCCCTAGGAGTCGGGAAGACACTCGGCAAGAAATGGAAGCAAATTTGAAAGAAGAAAAAAAAAAGTAATAATAATAATAATGATACAAACACACACATACACATACAAACACATGCATATCCACATACACACACGAAAAATGTATCTTTTGTCTTTTACTTGTTTCAGTCATTAGACTGCAACCATGCTGGGGTACCACCCTGAAGAATTTTAGTCAACCCCAGTACTTATTCTTTTGTTAAGCCTGGCACTTAATTCTATCAGTATCTTTTGCCAAACCACTAAGTTATGGGGACATAATCACACCAACCCTGGTTGTCAAGTGGTGATGAGAGACAAACACAGACACCAAGACACACACACACAATATCTATTATATAAAATCCGTTCTGTCTGTCTGTCTGTGTGTGTGTCTTCTAGGATCTCAGGCATCCTCCATCCGATTGCGCTCAAATTTGATATGTAGATATTGATGGTATCAGGGTGTGTATAAGTCTTGAAAAAATTACAAAACTCGATTCCAGGTGAGAATGCGATCAATAAAGTGAATAAAATCATTTTTCTTTGGAATAGAAAAAAAGTATCTTTATTTCTTCTTTTGCTGGTGTCTCAAATTTAAGTTAAATCAGTGTTTCTCAAAGGGGAGGCCTATGGGACGGTCAGACAAGTTGTTTTGAGAAAATTTGGTTTAAATGTTGGACAACTCAGCACCATCCATTGAACGGGGGGGAGGGGGCATTTTGCTCATATATATATAAATAAATTAGTAACAATTGATGGATAGGTGTCAATTCGTTAGTCATTTCTAACGAATCTTTTAATTGGTCAATGAGTACATCATATCATTATAAAAAAACATTTTCATCAGACGAATACATGAATTTTACAATCAAAGACATTTAAAAGAATTTATTTTAATGTTCTTGTTTGTAAAATTCATGTATTCATCTGATGGAAACGGTTTTTTTATAATGATATAATGCACTAATTGATCAATTAAAAAATTTGTTAGCAATGGCTGTAATGAATTGACATGTATCCATCAATTGCTACTTATTTATTTATAATTCACCTCCCTCAGAATCTGCTCCTCATGTGATTCAAAGTATATTATGGACTGTGCATTTAATAAAATGTATGTTTGTGATTAGCTCAAGAGCTGATTATATACTCAGTTCGGTCATTATATACTCAATTAATTGCATACATTACCCGAATATCATTACCCAATACCATGAATCTATGTTGGTATTTGTCTATAATTGTTGTGCATGCATTTTATTTTGACCTAACCAGGTGTCTTACCTTTAAGTACTTTATTCAAATGAATCTTCACATATATATAAAAAGGAGCACTCGGTCGGTTACGACAATGAGGGTCCCAGGTAATACGATCAACGGAAGAACTTGCTCGTGAAATTAATGTGCAAGTGGCTGAGCACTCTACAGACACTTGTACCCTTTATGTAGTTCTCGGGGAGATTCAGCGTGACACAGAGTGTGACAAGGCTGGCCCTTTGAAATACAGGCACTACTCATTTTTCCCAGCTGTGTGAACTGGAGCAATGCAAAATAAAGTGTCTTGCTCAAGGACACAATGTGCCGCTGGGAATTGAACTCAAGACCTTACAATCATGAGACAAATGTCCTAACCACTAAACCATGTGCCTTCACTATATATATATATATATATATATATATACACGACGGCCTTCTTTCAGGTTCTGTCTACAAAATCTACTCACAAGGCTTTGGTCAGCTCAAGGCTATAGTAGAAGACACTTGACCAAGGTGCCACTCAGTGGGACTGAACCAGGAACCATTTGGTTGGTAAACAAGCTACTTACCACACAGCCACTCCAGTGCATATATATATATATATATATATATATATTTATTTATTTATTTATTTATTATAGATGGATGGACGGACGGACGGACGGACTTCTTTCAGGAAGTTCTGTCTTCAATGTGCAAACCTGCACACATGATCACATTCATCACAATCTTTGTAAGAACACAGACTATTTGAGAACTTTGTAATTGTTTTTATTTGTGCAAATATATTTTTAACAAATATTTCAACATTCTTTTAATCACAGAGCTGCTGTATATCATTGACATGATCAAATTTGAATATTCAAGAATTTCTGTTTCTGTTCACATTTAATTTTCTCTGTCTGTGAAATTAGGATTAAGCTAGTATTTATAAAGAGAGTTTAAGTTTTAAACAGTCTTTCTAAATTTTAAATGTCATCAGGTAAAATTAAGTGAAATGTTAATTGAGATACAAAGATCAAACCACAGAATAGCTAAAGATTCTGCACCATATATCCAAACTTTATTTCTTTAGAATTCTAAAGACAGTTTAAGCTTTAAATAGTCTTTCCAAATTTTAAATGTCATGAGGTGAAATTAAGTGAAATGTTAATTGAGTAACAAAAATCAAAAGCACAGTAGAGGATAGCTGAAAATTCTGCATATTTCCCAAACATCACTTTCATAGAAGTATCATAAAAAGAATAATTGATTGATGTAAACCGAAAGTTCTAATATTTATTCTCTGAAATAATTCTGCAGCTTTTAGATTTCAAGTTGAATACTGAAATATAGATTCTAGCTCCTAGATTTCTGTTATTTATTTCTTAGATGGCAACAAGAAAAAAAAAAAGTGACTATCTCTTAATGTTGAATGGCCTATTGTATATCACACATCAAATATGGACAGTCCATAATCAGAACCAGTGCTACAATAACAGGGCACGTTAAAGCAAGAAGTTGAGACAATGTTCATAGCCTTTGCAGATTTTCTCCACAATGTAAGATAATGCATCAATTATAAATTTACATAAACTCACACGTGTGTGTGTGTGTGTCTATATATATATGGCACGTAAAAAGCACCATCTGAACGTGGCCAATGCCAGTCCCGCCTTGACTGGCTTCCGTGCCGGTGGCACGTAAAAAGCACCAATCCGATCGTGGTCGTTGCCAGCCTCGCCTGGCACATAAAAAGCACCCACTACACTCACGGAGTGGTTGGTGTTAGGAAGGGCATCCAGCTGTAGAAACACTGCCAGATCAGACTGGAGCCTGGTGCAGCCTTCAGGCTTCCCAGATCCCAGTTGAACCGTCCAACCCATGCTAGCATGGAAAACGGACGTTAAACGATGATGATGATGATGATGATGACATGCACATACATATAATTATTTTTGTTTAAATGTAAACATCCACAAAACACAAATGTGAATGAAGTACTCAGTAAGACTAGCTTGAGAGTGACGTAATTTAATATACATTTACTAACTTAATCAAAAAACAATTTGAGGCAAATACATATTTAAAAAAAAATTTATGGTAATTATTATTTATTTAATAATAGATAATAAATATTTTATTTCAATATATTTATACCTCAAATTGCCACTTCTTCATTCAGTTAGTCTGAATATGTTAAATTAAACATATTATGTGCACGTGCATGCACATACACACATGCATAGATACATGCATCCCTACATATATTTATTATACACAAACAGGTGCAATCACAAATCCAGTATGTTTCTCACAATATATGTCATATCAAATTTCACCCACAGAAGACACCTGTCTAAAGTGCCTCAAGGTTAGATTGAACCCAGAACAATGAGTTTTTAAAGCAAACTTCTTAACCATACACTGAAGCCTGAATACTTTAGCTGTAAAGATAGTATAAATATTACATTTAGCAATGAATCCTAACATTACCTCAACTGAATTTTTTTTTCCTGAAGCTGAATAATCTTTACAGGTAATGAACTTTTACACCTGTTAAGTTTGTCTTGAGTTGTTTTTATTGTGTTATTTCATTAAAGAAAAGCCTCAATCTCAAGTGTTAAATATGTTGTGAGCTCAAATGGAATCAGCCTTGAATGTCTTAAATAGTGACAGCAAATCTTAACTCAAGTGAATAGTTTGATGTCAGAATAAAGAAATGAAGTTTATGATGAATCACATGCTTTGATTTTTAATGGGGAATGGAAAATCTAAATTGTATGGAAGGAGGCTAATCCTCAGCTTGATGCAGCAATTAGTTGAAACTAATGTCAACTATGAATAACAAGTTTGTTGTGGCTTAACATTACTCCAAACTGTGCCTATACAACTTTGCTTTAAGTTGTTACTAAGAACTTAATGAAAATACACATCTTGACTGTATACAATAAATGTGTTTTGTTTAAAAAGCATCTAATAACAGATGTAAAAATCAATGCAAAGTGACTTAGTAAATTAGAAATTATTGCACTAATTTCTTTGTGTCATTATCGTATGAAATTATTGTATACACACATCACAGTCATACATTAATATAATACTGAGTTTGCATATCAATGCTGCAGATTATTATTGTTTACGCACATCATTGCTACATAATATTGTATATATAGGTGCAGGAGAGGCTGTATGGTAAGTAGCTTGCCTACCAACCACGTGATTCTGGGTTCAGTCCTACTGCGTGGCACCTTGGGCAAATGTTTTTACTATAGCCTTGGGCTGATCAAAGCCTTGTGAGTGGATTTGGTAGACAGAAACTGAAAGAAGCCCATTGTGTGTATATATATATATATACAGGAGTCTGAAAGAACCAAATCTTAGTCAGTCAGTGGAGGGACTCCACTACCTCATATGTTCTTAAAATTTAAATCCACATCTTTGTCTATATATCTACCTTCTCTATAATGTTGCCACTTGATTTGAAAATTTTTGTATTAATGGAAAACCTCTATAATTGGCTGATGAGTACTCAGCATCTTAAATCTGTTGTAATACTTACAACATTTAATAAAATGATGTAGTACGAAACGATCGTACCAAATTACCGGAGTCATTCTTGTTGCTTATTTTGATTATATATATATATGTTTGGATGTCTTTATTTGCTCCCCCACCAGCATTGCTTGACAACCGATGTTGGTGTGTTTATGTTCCCATAACCTAGCATTTTGGCAAAAAAGGCCCAATGAATGAACAGTGCTTTTTACGTGCCACTGGCATGGGTGTAAGTCAGACAGCACTAGCATTGGCCATGACTATGATCTCACATGGTTTGACAGGTCTCCACAAGCACAGCATATTGCCCAACAATTGAAGGGTGCTTTTAAGGGGCCAGTTAAACAACACTGGTATTGGCCATGACTACAATCTCACTTGGCTTGGCAGGTCTTTTCAAGCACAGCATATCTCCAAAGGTTGCTTGTCATTGCCTCTGTGAGGCCCAACATTCGAAGATTGTGCTTCACCACCTCATCACATGTCTTCCTGGGTCTACCTCTTCCACAGGTTCCCTCCACCATTAGAGTATGACACTTCTTCACACTGTTGTTCTCATCCATACGCATCATGCCAATGCAGTCATCTCTCTTACACATCACATCTGATGCTTCTTCCACATCTCTCTCTCTCTCTCTTGATATATATATATATATATATATATATTATATATATATATATATATATATATACATGGCGTTAGGAAGGGCATCCAGCTGTAGAAACACTGCCAGATCAGACTGGGCCTGGTGCAGCCTTCTGGCTTCCCAGACCCCAGTTGAACCATCCAACCCATGCTAGCATGGAAAGCGGACGCTAATCGAAGATGATGATGATGATGATGATACATATATATCACCTCAATCATTCTACCAGCTACATATCTCAACTACAATAGCTTAATGCACTCCAAATCATTATCTCTGGAAGAAACTTCAATGCATACAACACATCCTTGTATGAAAACCAAAGCAGATAATGTAAGCATAGGCAAAATAGCATTGCATTTCAATTCTCTGTCAATCCAAAACAACCCAAAATAACACACCTCACCATGTAAACTACAACACTGCCTTTGACATTACTATCAGATCTACAGATGTAGCTATCACAACTACAAGACAAATAATCCCAACACCAATTCTCTTCTGATCGATCTAACAAAATTACACACCTTAATAAACAAAACAAACATTCAATTAAAAAGCCTCACAGGACCATTTCCACTGAGAAAGAAAGTTAACACCTTCGATAACATAGATATTGCTGTACATAATAAAGTCAGGAAAACAATTAAAGATGCTTCCACAAAACATATCTTACAAAGTAGGATGGCCTCACTACACATGCATGCATACATGCATGTGCATGTGTGTGTGTGCACGTATGCACACACGCACACAAATTACAAGCAAACCTGACTGAAAAACATGGACAATCTCAAACAATAAATTGATGTCACAGAACAAATAAAATGCAGCATCACATAACAAAGAAAATAACCTGCAGAAAAACAAAGCTGGCATCAACATAAACTACAAAACAAGGATATTACACAAAAATATGAACAGTATGAACAATTCTAGCGATGCACTTCACAATAATAACTTAAAATAATGCCTGTACCTAAAACCATAAAAAAAAAAAAAACTCGGGAATAGAAAAGATGAAACAAGCACTTTCAATCAGGATCATGACATCAAACACATCCTTCCATTAGAAATGAAATAGGGAAATCCAAAACTTCAAGCAATTCAGAACCTAAAAGACTCATTGCACTTACTAACATCTGAAACTACTTGTATCAGCATTGTGAAATAACCAGAATTTGGCAGCCAGGCAAAAATCACAATTTAGAGCTCAAGGAAAATTGAAGAGAGGTAGCATCATACAAACCTATTATCCACATATTCACACCCTTATATATTTGGAACTCTCATCCTAGATATCACAAACCCAGATATTTTCCTCTAAATCTTAACAGGGATTAACACTACTACATTCAACTACCACACTAATCACTCACAACCTTATACAAAAAAAAAATTCAGGACGGCTTCAACAATAACAAAAAAACCCATCCACTATTCTTTTTACAGTCAACAGTAAAATGTTTGGCTTTATTTCCTGGTGCTCTTTTGTATGAAAAATATTTAATTTCTTCAGCATTAAATATGAAAAATGCTGGCTAACACACTATATCTGAAGTCAGTGAATCTATGTATAATATCACATCCACAATCTGCAGCTTCTTGACTGGGGTTCTTCCAAGGATCTGCCTACTCACCCACTCTTTTTAACTAATCCATACATGACTTATTCCACACCTCAAAATATACACAGAACCTCAGAAGACACCAGAGTCAGAGCTTCCCATCACTTCTTAGACACAGTTGCACAGTTTATTCAGCCCTGCATCAACTACCTCGAAACATTATTACAAAGTAACAGATTTACAGAAACACCTACATCCACTTTTTTATCAGGAGAGGAGTGATTGGTCGTTAGCCTCAAATCGACAGGTCTGGTCGGCGTTTGTGAGAGATGCAGCTTTGAGGATGAATGAAGCCAGCTCAACCCACCCCAGGTGAATGCTGTCTTAAGACAAGACAAGACTTTTATCAGCAACACCAGAAAGCATCAATTACGACCGTCCGTTACACTCAACTACATGAATACACATCATATATAAAAGACAAAAGTGTGAGGAATTACATATAAATAACTCTGTTATGATTACAGAATATGTAGAAGACATAAATACAGAATGTTTAAGATATAAAAAATGTAATACATACACAACAAATGAAAAAGAGAAACAGATAAGGCTAATTAGGGAAGGCTAATTACCTAGGACAGCTTTCCCACAATAAATCATAACAATATTAACAAATGAAAATAAATCTTGTAAAATGTTCTAAACTTCAATTTTCCTCTATAATAGAATATACTAAATAATATTTGTCAATTAAAGATTAAATATTGCCTTAGAAGTAAGTTTTAAACCACATATATAAACAGTTTATATACTAATGTCCAGCATATCTTACTCCACTTTGAAGTCTATGTATAGAAATAGCCTTATAATTCAAATTATGAATAAATTATCTGTTAAGATTTTCAATGTAATCATTAATTTGAGACACAAAATAAAAACAGGCCTCCAAACAATAAAGTATCACAACAAATTATCACAAGGCAATTTGTTCAATACTGGAATGATTCTATTGATTGACTGCAATAGTGATAATAATAGTAATAGTTTCAAATTTTGGCACAAGGTCAGCAATTTTGAGGAATGTGGAAAGTCAATTACATCAACCCCAGTGCTCAACTGGTACTTATTTTATTGATCCTGAAAGGATGAAAGGCAAAGTCAACCTCAGTGGAATTTGAACTCATAACATAAAGACAGTCAAAACACCACTAAGCATTTTGCCCAGCATAGTAACAGTTCTGTCACCTTGCTGCATTACAATAATAATAATAATAATAATGGTTTCTGATATAGGCACAAATCCAGCAGGCTTTATGGTTGAGGGTTAGTTGATATCATCAGCCCCAATACTGGTTCTTTATTTTATCGACCCTGAAAGAATGAAAGGCATCCTTTCAGGCTTCCTGGGTTCAAATACCACTCAGGTTGGGATTTGAACTCAAAATGTGAAGAGTCAGAACAAATACCCGAAAGCATTTTTATCAATACTCTAACAATTTTGTTTGCTCATAACATTTGGTAACAACAATGACTTTTAGCATTGACACAAAGCCAAAAATTTTAGAGAATTGAACAGTTGATTAAATAGTTCACACTCCAGTACATAACTGATACTTATTTTACTGACTTCAGAAGGATGAAAGGCAAAATTGATCTTGGCTATATTTGAACATATAATATAAAAGAACATATGTAAATGAATACTCGTTAAATGAAATACAAAAAGGGGAAAAATTGTGACTGCCACTCTACTAATTATGCCAATCCACCAATCTTGTATAGCAAAAGCAATTAGAATAATGAATAGACAGTAACTAGGTTACAAGTAATTCTAGGTTGTTGCTATAGGTAACTGTAAATGGTAAGGTGAGAAATTAAAGCATGTCATCTGAGGAAGGACATTTATAGCAGAGGACAAACACATAAATCAATTAAAGGATGATCTTGAAAAGGCATATTAGCAGTAATAAAATATTTTGAGAATTATTAATTGTTTTATACTGAAAGATAGTAAACTGCATTTATGGAATGAATTTCTTTATGGCCATTTGTTCTGCTAGATACACCAGATAAATCTCCTTCAAATTACATTCTCCCAGATTAAAGACAACATAATATATTGGATAATGTAGTCCTTGATAGACTATGTCTGAATAAAACATAGGATTTATTGTATCTGTAACACCTTTGATTTTATAGGTCTACTGGATTAGGGTTAATCTGTGACTAAATAGCAGCATTAATGCACAGAAACTTCATTAAAATTTCAGTCAACAATCAAGCTATGAAACAGTTTTCTTATTTAAAGGCTTTGTATTTTCACAATTATTATTTTTTCTGTTTCCATGCTAGTCGGGTGGTTTTGAAAACTACAGATAATCATTATCATCGTTTTAATGTCTACTTTTCCATACCTGAATGATTAAATGGAATTTATTGAGGCAGATTTCTTATGGCCACATGCCCTTCTTGTTTCCAAGCAAGATAAAATTACCCCATGGCCAGGTATGTTTTTTTTTCAGAATATTGGAAACAAATTACATTCATTTACAACAATTATGCAATGTCGAGACAAGGAGAGACAAACACACACACACACACACACATGCACACACACACACACACAGAGAGGTTTCTTCTAGTTTCCTTCTACCAAATCCACGCACAAAACTTTGGTCAGCTTGGGACTATTGTAGGATACACTTGTCCAAGGTGCTACACAAAACCACAGGTTTCAGAAGCAAACTTGTGAACCACACACCATGTTGCTGTCTGTAGTCATAACAGTGTGTAATGTGCTTCCAATACTAATTTCAACAATCATGAAGTTAAAGTCATAGGCTGACCAAGAAAAATGATGTAGTTTGCCACCAAGATGCACATCCCAGTAAGCTGATTCAAGATTTGAGATCTGAGGATTGCTTATGACAGTACCTGACCCACTGATCCACTGTGACACAACTACATACTGTATACTGATAATCTAGACCAAAAAAATTTTAATTTCTAATGGTTACATTGTAGAACAATTAAGCCATCACTGAGTTTTATTAATCAAAAGTAACCCCTACATACTTTGCACAACATTTATCTCTAAGCAACAAAGACCTTCAAAATATTCTACCCATTTCATATTTGAGAACAGTTTGAATCAATATGTTTATAAAATAAAGAAACTCCTTATTCAATATTAAGCATTAAAAACATGGTAAGCTGGCAGAACTGTTAGCACACCAAACGAATGCTTAGCAGCATTTATTTTGGCTTTACATTCTGAGTTCAAATCCTGCCGAGGACAACCTTATCAAATTAATCAACTGTGCAACTTTATTTCCCTCATTAGAAGGTAGTAACTATAGAGGATCCGACTGAATGCCTTGTAGTAATTATATCCTTTTATAAGATGGCTAGCTGGCAGAAATGTTAGCATGCTGAGCGAAATGCTTAGCGGTGTTTCGTCTGCCGCTACGTTCTGAGTTCAAATTCTGCCGAGGTCGACTTTGCCTTTCATCCTTTCAGGGTCGATTAAATAAGTACCAGTTATGCACTAGGGTCGATATAATCGACTTAATCCGTTTGTTTGTCCTCTCTGTGTTTAGCCCCTTGTGGGTAGTAAAGAAATAAGTAATAATATACCCACTACACTCACGGAGTGGTTGGCGTTAGGAAGGGCATCCAGCTGTAGAAACTTTGCCAGATAAGACCGGAGCCTGGTGCAGCCTTCTGGCTTCCCAGATCCCCGGTCGAACCGTCCAACCTATGCTAGCATGGAGAACGGACGTTAAATGATGATGATGATGATGATCCCAGTTCAAATCCCACCAACTTCCGCTATACTTTTTGTTCCTCCAAATCTACAGTTTATGTCAAAGTTAGAAATCAATATTAACAATTAAGCCCAACTTAAAGGTGAAGTTTTAGCACAAATATTAGACACACACGCATAACTATATGTAACTATTTCATCTATTTATTGATGGCGACAGACTCAAAATTTCATTACTCCGTGGAGGTTTAAGGGAGTGTTTTCCCAATTACTTATTGCATTTTAGGTGTGGCAGTAGCAGTTGATTATTATAGCCTGGAGAAGATATTTCTGCCATTCTTATGAAACTCTACTAAATCAGTGGGCAGAGTCTTTTATCTGATTACTCAGCTCTACTGCCTGATTAGTGAAACCTTGAGGCTTTTCGTCCTAGAATAAACAAAGAAACTCTGCTAATTATTCGACTAATTATTCATCTGTATTTTTGTTTCTTAACATCTCAACTTTTGGAAATAATAATCAATATAGTAGTTATATCACGCCTATAATTATTTCCTTTGTAAAGTGAAAGCTTCTGCAGCATCTAATGTAATTAGATAAACTGGAACTATATTTTTATTTTTTAAATTTTTTATACCTGTCATGCCATAGTTTGGTTGAAATAGTTAACACCTTTCACTTGCAAGACCTTCATATTCTGGCATTAATTTGTTTTTCTTTTTTTAATTGCTTAACAGTTGAACTACATTAACTGTTAATTCTTGGAAGTGAATTAACGGTTATTATTGAATCTAAAAACCCAATCTTCAATGATGTGGGTCACAGTGCTTTGCATAAAATGCATGTTCTCTAAAGAGATCAACCTGCCGTCTTAAGAATTCCTGGTTCCACAAATATTCCCAAAGCTGGAATAAAACATCTTACCCATGTTATCTTTTATCTTTTACTTGTTTCAGTTATTGGACTGTGGCCATGCTGGGGCACTGCCTTGAAGTATTTAATCAAATAAATCATTCCCAGTACTTATTTTTTTTTAAGATTGGTACTTATTCTATTAATCTCTTTTAACTGATATGCTAAGATGCAGGGATGTAAACAAACCAACACAAATTGTCAAGTGGTGGCAGGAGGCAGACAAACACAAACACAGACACACTTATACATATGATGATTTTCTTTCAGTTTCCATGTACTTAATCCAGACCTAAGTTCATTGGTCACCTTGAGGCCACCATATAAGGAACCACACAATGTGACTGAACCTGGAACTCATGGTTGGGAAGCAAACTTCTTACCATAAAACCACACATGTACCTATATAGTGACAATTCTATAGAATGAATGATTCAGAATAATTTAATATTGTTGTTTAGTTCCTGATCAGATCTGATCAAGTTTAAAAACTAATTCTGTTAGTTATGACAATGGGTGTTCCAGCTGATCCAATCAATGGAACAGCCTACTTGTAAAATTAATGTACAAGTGGTTGAGCACTCCACAGACATAGCATATTCTTAACATTGTTCTCAGGGAGATTCAGCATGATGTACAATATGACAAGGCTGGCCCTTTGAAATACAAGTACAACTCATTTTTGCCAGCTGAGTGAACTGGAGCAACATGAAATAAAGCATCTTGCTCAAGGACATAACACACCACTAGGTATTGAACTCATGATCTTATGGTCATGAGCCAAATACCCCTAACCACCAAGCCACATGCCTTCATACACCTGACTGAGTAGACTTATGATCAAAGACATTCCTTCATGACAAACATGTCTTATCAGGGTATGCAAGATTACATTAAGTACTGTGTCCTTGCCTTTGTAAACCCTTTTGCTATCAACTGATCTGAAACCACTCCTGGTTTTATGATACAAATTCCCTGTTTAGAATTATCTTAAAACCCTCCATCAAAATTTCATGTTAATTTATGTTCCAAACACCAGCTTCATAATCACAAAGTTATTTTACTAATTATTTTCAACACTAACTGAAAGGAAGATAGTGTATTTCAACAGAAATATGGTAACAAAAGAGTTAAGCTGGTGGGGTATGATTTAAGGGAGATTTAACTTATATTTAGTAGGTTGAAATAACCATGTAAAGCAGAAACAGGAAGTCCCTTGGTCAGAGCAAAACTTTGCCCACATTCTGTTAAAATCATCTACTGACAAAATCTTCAAACGTTAAACAACCACATGAAAAAAACAATTCATGCTTTCTCTTTTTTATTTGCTGAGTCTGGAGGAAGAGACAGCAGCCATGACATTTGTTAATCATTTGAGATCGGTTAGATAGGAAAGACATGAGCAGTAAAAAGATTCCAGAGGGCCAATGTTCCAAGGGCTGGGGGTTGGGGGGTGGATTCAACAGGTGAACAGGTGTGACAAAAAATAAAGAAATGAGTGAGCTGGAAGGGCTTCAAACGAAAACAGTAGTTTAATGTGTAAATTACATAATAATTTATGATGTTAAATATTCTTCATTTATTTGCAACACAAATGTTATCCCCGCCACCCAAGTTCTTATGGATTGTAATTCACCCATAGTATTGAATAGGTTCCTAACTCTTGATGTAGAAGATTCTTTATTCACTTAATGCAGAGAGAAAGTCGTTTTGTGTGAAGCCAATGTAGAATCGGGAAATGACAACTGACACCATTATTAATCCTAAGCAATATTAGAAATAGCAATATTAGTATTGATATCCAATAACACATGCAAATTGTTCATGTGATTTGGTTCTGGAAATTCAAGGATGGAACCTAATTTATAATTTCGGTAAACTCTGCCTCTGACAGTTAAAAAATGATACTGGGCAAATTTAATGGATTAGGAACATCCCCAGTAATACTGACCTTGTGATTGATCAAAAAATATATCAGTATTTTTCTTATACTTTAGCTACTAACAAACTAGTATCCGCAGTAATTTTACCAGCAAACTATGGAAGAACAAAAGGTTACTTTAAAAGCTCTTCATTAGTTGATGCTGATTGACCTCAGATCTACTTTATTTTATGCATTGACTGAATGGCTGGACTGAGAAAAATTAATGTTCCACATGTAATATCTGAGTAAGTCCACTTAAGTAGATCTCACTACTTGGTGATATCACTTCTCCCCATTCTTTTTACCACAAATATGCAAACACTAAGTATATACATCAAATCACATATAAGATCTAATATAAGTATATGCACACAGGGACATGAACATACAAATAGACACACATTACTTATCTATGTTTGAGCTATTCCCTAAATAAACTCATAATATTCCAGCAATATGTAACAAGGTGGCAAACAGATAAGGAAGTTTTCAAAAGAGTTCAACATTAAATTATAACAACTCAATTAGTAAGTTAATCCTGATTTCAGGAACATAATTGCTAATTTTAAGGCGCCTTCATACATGATCTATGCAGATATCATTATCAACAATAGAATTAGAATCTTTTGTAAATTAAGAAACTGAGTCACATGTAACTGTTGCTGGCCTCAATTCTCAAGAATTAGCTGTTTATGAAGATGAAAGAAATATATCTAGCAGTATTCTAGCTGTTATAGGTTTAGGGAAAATTAGACTTTAAAAATTCCTATTAACATTTATCTATATCTTGTTGGCAAGTCCCAGCAGTGAGCTGCAAGTATTTTTTTCTGTCTCAGGTTGATGCTTATACTGTCTAATATCATTTACGTTGAAATTGTAGCCATTAATTTATAAACATTTATTGTAGCTTTCATCTGTTTTGAAGAATAATTTTAATGTAATCTATACATCATTTTTAGAATCCATAAAGAGATATGTGGAGTTTAGAAAGAAATGCAATAAATATGATCTGTTCAAAATATAACATTGACCTGCATGAGAGGTATGGCAAAAATAAGCTGAGAATAGTAGCTTGGTATTAAATATATCAATCAATAAATGCAGGAAAGATGACTGCACTGGTAAAGACATGGCACAATGGACAAAGAATACTTAGTGGAAAAGTCTTGTCTGTTCTTAGGAACATGTCCATAGTAAAACATAACCCATGGAAATATGGGAAGACATTGTAAGGTCAGATCTCAGAACAAGGCCTCACAGACAGGTTAACATAAGATCCATATGATTGATATACTGTATTGAAGATACACTTAAGATAGATCTAACTCATACCAGATAGAAAACAAAATTATGATGATTGTTCTAGTGAATATGATAATACTGTCCTTAATAAAATGCAAAGGTGGACATAATTTTTTAAATAACTGACGTAGGTCGTTCAAATTTCACATGTTGGTTGAATAACTCTTCCTATGCAGTAACACTTGTTCCTGTTCTTCTTCATTGCAAACAAACAATGTATTCCGTTATTGAGGTTTTGATAAAAGAGGTGTGTAGGCTGACTGACATTTATTTATAGATGGCAACAGTTTGCTAATAGAGATGACACTATTGATAAAAGCAATGTGCTCAAGGCGGCGAGCTGGCAGAAACGTTAGCACGCCGGGCGAAATGTGTAGCCATATTTTCGTCTGTCGCTACGTTCTGAGTTCAAATTCCGCCGAGGTCGACTTTGCCTTTCATCCTTTCGGGGTCGATAAATTAAGTACCAGTTACGCACTGGGGTCGATGTAATCGGCTTAATCTGTTTGTCTGTCCTTGTTTGTCCCCTCTGTGTTTAGCCCCTTGTGGGTAGTGAAGAAATAAATGTGCTCAGATGAATGAAGTAATTTAAAGAAAGGGAAACTGGCATTGAAGACAAACCATGTAGTTGGAAACCTTCAACTGCAATCAATGACACAAATCACCAGTGAGAGGATGAATTGATATGCATAGACAGATAAGTGATGCTCCAAGAGCTTGTTGAACAACTGAAGTGTGGTCACAGGGTATTAAAAAAGATAATGAAAGACTTTGGGTTTTGAAATGTGTGCAAAGAGGGTATCTTAGTAATTGACACTTGATTTAAAGAAGAGTGTAAGTCTACTGTGGTCTGCTGGAGATGTTTGAAACGAATGAAAGCATGTTCTTTTCCCATCTGGCGACAGGGGATGAAATGTGCCTGCATCTTTATGATCCAGAAACAAAGGTTCAGTCCATGAAATGACATCATACCTCTTCAACAAGATCAAAGAAGTTCAAAAGCCAGCAATTGGCACAAAAACTCAGAAACACAGTTTTGGGGAAAGACAGGGAGCCATTCTCTTTGATTTCCTGGAAAGTGGCTGTACAGTGAACAGCAAAGAGTTTATTGAGACACTCAGAAATCTTGGAGAAGCCATTAAGAGGCACAGACTGAGTAAAAATCTGAAAACAATGGGCAGTTGCTAGGACAGTGCACAACCACACACATATTTGGCAACAAATCAGACAATCATAACATTAGACTGGTCAGTAGTCCGCTACCATGCACCATACAACTTGGATCTGATGCCTTCTGACCTCCACTTGTTTAGTCCAATGAAAGAAGGTCTTCTAAGATGTTTTGATGACAATGACAAAGTGACAATGGGTGTGAAGAAGTAGGTATGACAGGATATAAGGGCAGTGAGCTGGCAGAATCGTTAGCATGCCGGGCGAAATGCATAGCTGTATTTCGTCTGCCGTTATGTTCTGAGTTCAAATTCCACCGAGGTCAACTTTACCTTTCATCCTTTCAGGGTCGATAAATTAATTACCAGTTACGCACTGGGGTCGATGTAATCGACTCAATCCGTTTGTTTTTCTTTGTTTGTCCCCTCTGTGTTTAGTTCCTTGTGGGTAGTATGACAGGATACACATGAATTTTCTCAAACTATTGAACAGTATCTTCCACATAGGAAGATACTCTGCCAACATGCACAGTTGAAATTACTTATGTCAGTTAATAAAAAAAATGTGATTCCTACTTTTGTCTCAGTTTTGGGACAACTTTTGTAATGACACCAATGACTTTAACAAAACTGACAATGCCAACGATGAAGATGATAATTATGATGATGAAAACAAGTTGGTAGAAGTAGAAAAAGAATATAAAAAATGATATGAAATATTGGTGAAACAAATTAAAGAATAACAAAATGGAAAATAAACGCATTTTATCAGTAGTCTTCTCTTGAAATATTTGCCTTAAGATAATTGTAAATGTAATCTAATAGAATTTCAGATTACTGAACATTGATCAGCTTTGGATGATTACTAATAAAGCTATCAGATACAGCTGCTAGAGAGGATCTGAATTACAACAGTATTTATAAACATCATATACACACACACACACATATATATATATATATATATATATATATATATATATATATATATATATATATATATATATATATATATATGTATATCCATACAGATAGTGAAGCAAACCAACTGATTAATGGTGAAATAAATATTGTAAAAAAAGTCAAATAATCTTTGTGTGCCACTATTTGATAAATCAGAATAAAAAGGAAATATCAACTGAAATTTTTAAGAAATGTAAGAATATCTAATAGCAGATAATTCTGAATATTTTAAATTTATTAAAACAAGATTGGTATTTTTTTGGTTTCTTTATCTTACTATACAAATCATCATCATCATCATCATTTAGTGTCTGTTTTCCATGCTAGCATGGGTTGGACGGTTTAACTGGGGTCTGTGAAGCCGGAAGGCTTCATCAGGCCCAGTCAGATTTGGCAGTGTTTCTACAGCTGGATGCCCTTCCTAACGCCAAAATGATTTAAACAAAATGATTAAAACAAATGATTTAAATAAAAGAAAAAAATATGATGTGATGTCCACTAATTTTCTATATAGTCTCACAGCTTCAGTTGCTATCAAAATCAGTTTGAAATGATACATAGTGACATTGTCTTGTATGTTTACTACCATACAAATCAATGTTCAATTTAAATTATTTTCTAAGTTCTAAACTTTACTCAATCTATTTCCATTATTCAACACCATATATACGAATACTTGCTAATGGTTACATAGTTTCAACTTCGGCATTAGTGATTCCGAAGCAACCCCTGTGAACTCAAATTTTAAAGTTAATTTGAATTTAATTTATTTTAAATGTAATCAAATGTTTTTGATTTAAGAGTCAGTAAAAATCAATGGGTGCATAATATGTATAGAGTTTAATTTTATAAATTGGAGTGAGTTGACTTGCTATGAAGAGTGAAAAATCCAATGTTCTTAACACTTCAGACAGAGAAGAAGAAAAAAAAAGATCTCAACACTAAGACACAAAAATGCTAATGGGAGAAAGAAATGGGAAACTGATGTCTAAAAGTAGAGGTGAAGAAAGGGGGAAGGTCAGGGGGCAATATCGAGGTGGGGTGTGGAAGGCTGGAGCAATATGAAGAGGAAATAAAAAATCTGGAGAGAGGGATGAACAAAGTAGTAGATGGGTGGAGTAGGGGAAAAGATAGAAGGTTGGATAAGGAGGAGAGGGTCAAGGGAAAATGGGTGAGAGGATACAAACACCGTAACAAAGTCAACCAGGAGGAGGAGGAGGAAGAAGGCAGGAATGAGTTAGTAACAATGACTGGACCAATACTAATTAAAGTCTATTCAAAAATACATATAAAAAGTTAGTTAGTTTTGGGGAAACTGAAACGTTAGGAAGGGGTACAGGGAATGGGGGGTGGGGGCAGAAAATATAGTAGTCTTTGAAGAGAGGTAAAGAAAATAAATATTTTATAAAAATAAAAATAAAACAGGAGCTGGTATTATATCAATGAGATCTGAAAGGACATCAAATATAAACATGCACATGTCATCAGTGCTTTATGTCCACTTTCTATGCAGACATGGGTTGGATGAGTTGTTGCTTTCTGAGATGAGTAAGAAGACTATGTCTCACTCATAAGCTTCGGATTTGGCTTGGATTCTATGGCTGCCTTTACTAACACTAGAGGGGTTGCCATGACTTCAACAAGACTAAAACGGCCTCTTGACCCCACACTTAACTGAATGCATTGTGTGTATTTTATCATGGCAACAATGCTGTAAACAAATAGGAGTGAGAGTTTGATGGATATCAGGAGAAGAATCAACAGTGAAAGTGATGACAGATGTCAGCACTTAATGGCCAAAAGGCAAGAATTGATAGAGTGTATAGGGTACCTACATATTTGATAATGTCCCTTGTACATGTTGCTCAAGATGGGTAAAACAGCTAAGATAATAAGGATGAGAGAGGTAAAGATGGAGCATTAATGATAAGGCTAGACAGATCTAGTGGTATCTCTAAAAGCAATGTATGGTAAACAAGGCATTCACCATCCTTTGTCTCACACACACATACATATATCATCATCATATATACATTTAATGTCTGTTTTTTTTTGCTGGCATGGGTTGGACTTTTTGACAGAAGACTCCAGCAAGAGGCATGGTTTCTATGGCTGGATACCTTCCTAATGCCAACCATGTAATGGTCATCCCATAAGTTCTGTCCAATTTTACCTTTTTTTAAAACTGAATGAAATTTAATAGTATTTTAGAATGTCTAATAGAATTAAAAATTATTTTTATGCATTTGTGTACATTTAAATTAATTAAATATTATCTTACAGAATAATAGAATTAAAATTTCATTGATTAAAACCCTTTTTAACAAGGAAGTATCCAAAGAGCATTTAAAGCATATAATGCTTTATGAGTACAAAAAAGGAAACTCTGCAGCTGAAGCAACTCAAAACACACACTCAGTTTATGGGAAAGAATGCTTGAATGAAAGAACTTGCAGAAGATGGTTTGCAAAATTCAGAAGTGCAGATTTCAGCCTTCAAGATGAAGATCAAAGAGGACATCCAGTTGAGTCTGATAAGCTCCTTGAGGCATTACTTGAAGAAAATCCTGCATTATCATTTGAAGAATTGGCAATAAAGCTTAGTTCATCATCATCTTCAACAACTTGGAAAGGTTCCAAAACTTGGAAAATGGGTGCCTCGTGAATTGTCTGAAAGCAACCACAAATCCCAAGTTGACATCTGCTCTTCTCTCCATTCTTGAACTCATTTCACCCTTTCTGGATAGACTTGTGACTGGTAACAAAAAAATGGATCTTCTATCAAAATGTTAAACGCCGTAAGCAGTGGCTTGGTAGAAGGGAAAAAGCTCAACCACAACCAAAAAGGGAACTTCATGGGAAAAAGGTCCTTCTCTATCTGGTGGTATTGCAAAGGAGTAATTCACTTTGGATTGTTACCATCTAATGCAACAATCGATGCTCAAGTCTACTGTCAGCAATTAGAGCATTTGAACCAAACTTTGAAGAAAAAATGACACGCTTTAGTGAATCGAAAAGGAGTGATGTTTCATCAGGACATTGCGCAACCCCACACTGCAAAGATCACATCACAGATGATCAAAGAGCTTGGTTGGGAAAAAATTCCTCATCCACCTTATTCTCCCAACCGTGGTCCTTCAGACTACCATTTGTTTCGTAGTTTACAGAATCATTTGGAGGACATAACTTTTGCAAGCCAGGAAGAGGGCAAAACTGACATTTCAGAGTTCTTTACTTTGAAACCAAAAGAGTTCTACATTGATGGGATTAAAAAGTTTGTAAATAGATGGAACGAAGTCATGGATAAGCAGGGAAAGTATATTGATGATTAAATTTCAATTAAATATAACATTTGATCACTTGTTTTCCTTATTCAAAATTCGGACAGAACTTATGGGATGACTTGATTATATATATATATATGTATATATACTAGCAGTATCGCCCGGCGTTGCTCAGGTTTGTAAGGGAAATAACTATATAAGCATTTTTAGAGAGTTATAGCCAAAAAATAGCAAAAAAATTCATTAAAAATGGAAAAAAAATTATGGTAAATTTTTTTTTAAATCGTTGACTCATCGTAGACATTTTTAGAGAGTTACTTCCCTTATATAATAGCGAAAAAATGCATTAAAATGGAAAAAAATTATGGTAAATTTTTTTTTAAATCGTAGACTCATTGTAGACGCGCGCTAATACCCACAAGGGCTCGATATGAATCGCGACTATAAGTTAAACTGCACCGCAAAATGTGGGAGTAGTTAGGAATCTAAATCGTAGGAGACAGACACACAACTTCTCTTTTATATATATATATATATATATATAAACAAGAGACAAAGACAGGTAAGGGAACAAGAAGATGTTTAAGTTTGACGCTTGGGAAGAATGGAAAAGTCTTAGGTATTTCAACCCTATGCCCTTCAACAGAAAGGGTTGGAAAGAAGGTAGAGAGAAATAGAGAGGTGTTTGTGTGTGTGTGTGTGTATATCATTATTATTATGCAAAAGTGTTGTAAGTTCAAAACATTGCTTTTTCAGAAAAAAGTAAAACTGTTTGACTACACTTTAAAAATATTTGATATCTTGCCATCTGAAGCATAACTGGAGATATGATAGTTTGACCAAAAGAACCAGCAAAAATAAATAGTGGAAAACAAAATGCATTTGGTCAAATTTGGACATATGACAGTTTAACATAGTAGCAACAATATTATATACCACAAACATTATACAGAGAATGCAAATATGTAAACACAATATATCTTATACACATAACACACATATACCAAGTTTTATTGAAATTGATTATGAACAAAACTCTGAGCTTACTCTCATGGAATAATGTGACCAATAATATATGAAGAATCATAAACTTAAGGTCAAAAACCTTGTTTATTATCTATCAAACACAGAACATAGTAAATACTCTTCTTAGAATGGGAAAGTTGAAGTAGCAATAAGCTTTATTACTTGGAAGCTACTATATCTCTTTAAAGATTAAATAAAATCAATTTTATTGTGTGAAATATTACTTTTGTAATTACTTCATAATATAGTAAAACAAGAAAATGTAAGTCAACAAAAACAAAATTCTTTTAATACTCCACATCACCATCTGATATATTTAGTACTTTTGGTGTTTCAATTTTCTTTCTATCTGAGGCACATTATTTGTGTAATGATGAGAGGCAAAAAAAAATGTTGGTTTCCTTACATAGAACTTGAATTTTAGGACTTAAACCAATATCCTAAATGTAACTGTAAAAACTTTCAGAATCTAGTTTTAAGATGTTTTAGACTATTTTACATTTCATTCTGTGGTTTATAATGGCACAAAATACGTTCCTTTTTTTAAATCTTTACCAGAGATAGAAATAAACTTTTATTATATTGATACAAAGTATTTGTCACAAAGCCAAAATTATTAAAGGCTATTAATCAGTTGTGCATACAATATTTATCAGTTGTGTATAGAATATTTATCAGGTGTGTATAGAATTCAAAAGAAAAAACATAATGAGACAGCTTATTTAATTTAACATATAATTCATTAACAATCTAATCATGAAATTAAATGTCATTCCTTCACGTTAAATACCATAAAATTTGGTTTTAAAATATCTTGATGCAGATTGTATACCTATATAGAATGTTTATATGTTCAGTCTGAGCATAAGTAACAAAAGCCTCAAAAACTGAAGATAAATTAGTAACAGTAATAAGAGAAGAAAATATTCTAAAATATCTAAATGTGTGTGCATGCACATACACACATGCATATTGTCATCATCATTTGAATGACTATTTTTCCATGCTTACATAGAGTAGGCAGGATTTCTTGAGTCAGATTTTCTATGACCACATGCTCTCTTCCTGTCACCAAACCTCACTGATTTCCAAGAAAGATAATATTTTCCTATAGCTGAGATATGTTTCTGAGAAAGATTGCAAACAGACAACACATCTTGTATGATGACAATATTTGTTTACATTAGTGTGTGATGTCAAGACAGGGAGACAGAAAAAGTTGGGGTGGGGGAGGGGGACATGCCTCAGTGATTAGGAAGTTGTACTCATGATTGCGAGTTCATGGTTTCAATTCCTGGACCAGCTGGTGTGTTGTGTCACGAAGCAAAACTTTTCATCCCACATTACACTGTGATCAGTACGACACCTGATGTTTGGTGCACTGTGCACCAGTCCAGGAAACATCAATTAGATGGAAGGGGGTGAGTTAATGTACAGTACATACATTTGATCACTATAAACAAATAATTTGACTTGTGCAGGTTATTCAGCAAGAAACTGCAGCAGAACCATCCATATATATATATATATATATATTTACATACACATACACACATACATACATGAATACACAAAATGAGCTTCTTTTCAGCTTCCACTTACCATATTCACTTATAAAATTCTGGTTGGCCTAGGGTTATACTAGGGAAAACTTGCCCAAGGTGTCAAGTATTAGAACTGAAACAAAATCATGGTTGTGAAGCGAAGTTAATATGGCCATGCCTACACATCCATCCATCCATCCAAACATATATATATACATATATATATACATATATATAAACTAAATATATATATATATATATTAGGCAATGAGCAAAAAAATTAAGACAACGCAAAGAAGACAAATTTTAATAAATGTATCAGTTTAACACTTAAAATGAAGGGAAAGAGTCTTGACGTTTTGGATGTAGATCTTTCATCAGAAAAAATAAAGAATGAGAAAAGTTTGTGGAAAAATATAAAGAAGGCAAAAAGATGGTTGATACATATGTGTATATATATATATATATGTATATATATCATCACTAAAACATAAATCCAAAACAGATGCACACTGTCTAAGTTATAGAGCAGTATATTATATAAATAAAGTTAGATAAAGCCTGCTTATGGAATTACCCTGGGTTTCATGTCCATAAAGCACTTACAGCGTATCATAAGATTGTGCTTCTGTTTCAAATTTATGTTTTACCAACGATCCGTCTCACATCCTGGCCAGAGTGTTCTACAAAGACCATGTAGTTAGTGTTAAATAGCTGTCCAGTCGGTCATGCTTATACATATTTATAATAAGCCAACCGGTTTGTGATCAGAAGATACACCATACAGCTAAGCATTTTATGGATGTGAAACCCAGGGTAATCCCATAAACAGGTCTTATCTAACTTTATTTATATAATATACTGCTCTATAACTTAGGGGGTGCTTTTGTTTTGGATTTATGTTTTGCCAATAATCCATCTTGCTCCCTGGCCAGAGTGTTTTACAAAGACCATGTGGTTTGTGCTAACTAGCAGGCCATGATTATATATACTTACAGAAACCACCTAGTGTGTGTGTGTGTGTGTGTGTGTGTGTGTGTGTATATATTTATAAATAAGGATAAGATCGATATTTAATTAGCGATCTTATCAAGTGGCCAACATGGGAATAAAAACCTTACAAAGGTAATAATTATTTAAAACTATAAATTAGGGTATCCGAGAGATACCACCACACTGAAATAGCAGTCAAAACCTGCCCCTAAAGCCACCTTAAATGTTCATATAGCACTAGGAGAGTAGACAGAGAGACAAAATATATATATATATATATATATATAATATATATATATATACAAGATAAGAAAATGGAGAAATACATCTAAATCAAATATCAATTACCAGATAATACTCAATCACATACTTTATTAAACCACCACATAAGAGACTGTAGGGTTAATATAAAAAGCAGAACAAATCAGTGTACATAAAGGAATGTACATAAAAAATTGTACATTCCTTTATGTACACTGATTTGTTCTGCTTTTTTATGTTTAACTCTACAGTCTCTTATGTGGTGGTTTAATAAAGTATGTGATTGAGTATTATCTGGTAATTGATATTTGATTTAGATGTATTTCTCCATTTTCTTATCTTGTATTAGTAATTTGTGGTAAATCATTTTACCTTTGCCCATATAATACAGTAAATGAATTAATTGCATTGCAATCATTAACATTTATGTATTAACTTTGTTGGGTACTTCACTAACAGTATATTGGATATATGTTATCCCATGGAGGGTTGCATTTACAACCCCTATCTCAATTTGTATATATATATATATATATATACAAGATAAGAAAATGGAGAAATACATCTAAATCAAATATCAATTACCAGATAATACTCAATCACATACTTTATTAAACCACCACATAAGAGACTGTAGGGTTAAATATAAAAAGCAGAACAAATCAGTGTACATAAAGGAATGTACATAAAAAATTGTACATTCCTTTATGTACACTGATTTGTTCTGCTTTTTTATGTTTAACCCTACAGTCTCTTATGTGGTGGTTTAATAAAGTATGTGATTGAGTATTATCTGGTAATTGATATTTGATTTAGATGTATTTCTCCATTTTCTTATCTTGTATTAGTAATTTGTGGTAAATCATTTTACCTTTGCCCATATAATACAGTAAATGAATTAATTGCATTGCAATCATTAACATTTATGTATTAACTTTGTTGGGTACTTCACTAACAGTATATTGGATATATGTTATCCCATGGAGGGTTGCATTTACAACCCCTATCTCAATTTGTATATATATATATATATATATACATATAAAGTTATATACATTTATACAAATATAATACCTTTTACAGATACCAATCAATTCAATCAAATTCTCAATAACTTATTGTTTATGCAAAACTCACCAATTTTCACAACATTTTAAAACCTAACACCACCATCTTTCAAGTCTAAACCCATTTATGAATGCAGAATTCAGAAAAATATTTTGCCAGTAAAGTGTGCTTATATTCTAATCATGTTCAATCTCAAAGCCTATATGTCTGCTCTAATTGTTTCCATTACATCTATTTGCTCTCTTTGACCCCACAGTTAAAGAATAATAGAAACTTGTACATAATAGATGAGCTCTTCATTGTATTATATCAAATGATATTGAGTTGCAGATGCAATGAAAAAATAATCGTCTGATAATTCAATAACCCAAATTGCAACAATTGTAGAAAACTAATAACAACAGTTTCTGATTATGAAAAAAAATCTACATTACTTAGAAATGATTGAATTATATATGGTGATGTTGGATGGGAAAACTAAGCAGAATAATTTTCATCAAACTTTACATTGAAAAGCAAGTAAATATAGTAAATATGCATTTTACCTCGATGGAAAAGTCTCTGTCAACACTGTACCGTGTTCGTAAATATTTCCTGAAAAATATTAAATTAAAATCCATTTCAGATGAATTTATCTCACATATTTCATAATGTAGAAAAGTCTGTGAACTAAGCTCCAAATTTATAATTACAATAATTTATTACAAAAATATTTTTCAAGAAAAATTCACTGCTTTCTCTTGAGTGTGCTGGTTTTTATACATCCTAATGTATAATAGATATCTTCAGTTTTACATTCGAATATTCTGCTTATGTCAGCTTCTTTGCACAACTATTAAATACACAAATTTACAAAATACTTGCACATTTCTAACTGTAGCACTTTTAAAATTATTTTTAGCTTTAGAAAATATTTAATTCTCATATATTTAACTTTCATTAAACATTACTGTAATACAAACAAAAACATTATATATTATTTCTTAAAAAAGGCATGCATCTTGTTAATTATGCAGGTATAAATAAATCTTATATATAATAGGTGAATGGGTGGCAGTGTGTTTAAGATGTTTGCTTCCCAACCACATAGTTTCAGGTTCAGTCCCATTGCATGGCTCCTTAGGCAAGTAACAGTTACTATGTTCACCAAAACCTTATGAGTGGATTTGGTACACAGAAACTGAAAGAAGCTCACTGTGTGTATGTTTGGGGGTGCGCATGTGTGTGTGTGTGTGTATGTCCTTGTCTACCCATCGCATAATATCATAGTTGCATATGAGTGTTGCTGTTATACATGTAGTGTCATTCATTTCCAATATTCTGCAAAAACAGGTCAGTCCATAGGAAATATTAAAGATAAGGGCTGACAACTGGGAGAGCATCTGGTGACCTCAATGAACTCCAACTGACCCATGCAAGCATAGAAATAATATTAAAATAATAATGGTAATGGCATGGCCATGTGGTGAAAATAGATTTGGATAGCTGTGTGAAAAAGTTCCACACTCTAGCGATTGAGGGAACATGTGGAAGAGGTAGACCCAGGAAGACCTGGGATGAGGTGGTGAAGCATGACCTTCAAACGTTGGGCCTCACTGAGGCAATGAGTAGTGACCGGAACCTTTGGAAATATGCTGTGCTTGAGAAGACTCAGCAAGCCAAGTGAAACCATAACCTTGTGGTCTATCTCATGGGTATAACCAGCCCACTTATATAATGCGTACCTTTCCTTCATTGGATTCTAAACTCTGCTTGCAAAGACCTGTTGAGGCAAGGGAAATTGAAATTAAATTCGGCAACTAACAGCCATGCTAGTGGAGTGCTAAGAGTACCATCCAAGCGGGATCGTTGCCAGAGCAAAAAACACGATTCGAGTGTGATCATTACCTGCGTCGCCTTACTGGCACTTGTGCTGGAGGCAGGTGAAAAAACATTCAAGCGAGGTCGTTGCCAGTGCTGTTGGATTGGCTCCTGTGCAGGTGGCACATAAAAAAAACACCATTTGGGCATGGCCAATGCCAGTACTGCCTGACTGGCCCTCATGCTGGTGGCACGTAAAAGCACCCACTACACTCTCAGAGTGGTTGGCATTAGGAAGGGCATTCAGCTGTAGAAACTCTGCCAGATCAGATTGGAGCCTGGTGCAGCCATCTGGTTCGCCAGACCTCAGTCAAATCGTCCAACCCATGCTAGCATGGAAAGCGAACATTAAATGATGATGATGATACATATATATAAAGGCGGTACTCCAGCATGGCCGTAGTCAAATGACTGAAACAAGTAAAAGTGTAAAAGTGATATATATATATATATATATATATATATATATGTCATCCAGCAGTATGTAGGAGGGAACAATGTAAATGCTCTCTGATTGGCTCATACAGTTGTACATGAATTATCCAGAAATGTTTAGGTGCAGTAGTGATTCTTGCATTGACATGTCTGTCTGAGTTTCATGTAAAAAATGATGAGATTTAATAGGTCAAAACATTTCTCTGTTCAGTAATTCCACATATGTTCTTGATAATCATCTTTCATCATTGTACTATTCTTTGTAGTTATTTTTTAAAAACCAACATGACAGACATCAATCTTCAGATGACCCGACATTAATCAGAGGAAGGTGGTAGGTGTGGTGGTTGTGTATGTATATTCACAAACACAGAAGATAGATTGAGAGAGATGTGTGTATCTCAGTAATATATATATATTTAACCCGTTATAGCATGGAAAAACAGATATAAAATGAAAAAAGAAATTATACATACATACGTATATATATATATATAATATATATATATATATATAGAGAGAGAGAGAGAGAGAGAGAGAGAGAGACAGAGAGAGAGTGAGAGAGAAAGAAGGAAATATATTTGTGCGTGTGTATATATATATATAGGCGCAGGAGTGGCTGTGTGGTAAGTAGCTTGCTAACCAACCACATGGTTCTGGATTCAGTCCCACTGTGTGGCATCTTGGGCAAGTGTCTTCTGTTATAGCCCCGAGCCGACCAATGCCTTGTGAGTGGATTTGGTAGATGGAAACTGAAAGAAGCCTGTCGTATATATAAGTGTGTGTGTATATGTTTGTGTGTCTGTGTTTACGTCCCCGTCACTTAGCAGTTTGGCAAAAGAGACCGATAGAATAAGTACTGGGCTTACAAAGAATAAGTCCCGGGGTCGATTTGCTCGACTAAAGGCGGTGCTCCAGCATGGCCACAGTCAAATGACTGAAACAAGTAAAAGAGTAAGAGTAAAAGAGTATATATAGATACATATGCTTGTAAGTATGTGTCTGTGTACCCAAATCACCTCTGATCAAGAAGATCTATGATCAAAGTCATTGCAACTGTGATCATCTCATCTTTTAAGGATGGCTAAGATTATGATCTGATATGTTCTTCTCTTGCTAAGACAAAGGAGGCCCGTGTGTGTTTGTGTGTGCATTTTGAGAGTGTGTGTGTGTGTGTATACATGCGTGCATGCAAATGTATATGTAGATGCAAAGTAGATGTGATATCAATCTACCAGTACATGATGCATGAGTTTTGTGAAAACAGTAAAAAGAGGGTGGTTGTGGTGAGGTTATATATGGATTTAAGGCGGCGAGCTGGCAGAGACGTTAGCACACCGGGCGAAGTGCTTCGCGGTATTTCGCCCGTCGCTATGTTCTGAGTTCAAATTCCGCCGAGGTCGACTTTGCCTTTCATCCTTTCGGGGTCGATAAATTAAGTACCAGTTACGCACTGGGGCCGATGTAATCGACTTAACCACTCTGTCTGTCCTTGTTTGTCCCCTCTATGTTTAGCCCCTTGTGTGTAGTAAAGAAACATATATATGGATTTCATATATGATGTACTTTAGTTACTTTCATTCTGTCCCATACTTACAGAACTATAAGATAATTCCTGAATCTCACTTTAGTTCAGACAATTTAAAAGCAAGGTGTCCAATGGAAATTACAACAGCTATTTATAACATTTTACTAAGAATTAATTTATTTCTGAAACTGCATGAAACGAAATCAATAATTAATCCCATTAGAACAGCAAATGATAATGGACAGAGCATTTTAGTTTTTTTTTTTCTTTCTTTTATCTGTCTAGAAAAACTAGTTGAACATGTAAAAATACATATCAATATGACTCTGAATATTTTATTTAGTCATGGAAATTAGCAGTTAGTTCACATATCTATTATACATGTTGTAATATATGCATAGAAATCCTTTTTAAAGTCATGTCTAGATGAAATATCTATTGTCTAGTGTAGCACTGCACCAAATTGTGGAATTTCAAACTCTAACATGGGAGCTTGTTAAAAGAAAAGGTTAAAAGAAAAGTAGCCAAATTGTCTTCAAATCACAACTTAGCCTGTCAGGGGGAATGAAAAAAGGACACATTAGATAATATAGTTACAGATACATAAAAAGACAAGATCCTCAAAGTCAGAATATCTTTGATGAAAGGACTAGTGAATCATGGCTGATATAAAGTTAAAAACAAGAACAACTTAATATTCTGAAATTTTTTATTAAATGAGTGGTTAATGATTTTTCTTTTTTTTACAGGTTAAAAGAGGAAAAGGGTAATGTCCACAGTCTCTTTAAACCATCCTAAGTTGGGTAGATTGATGTTGAGTGTGTAGTTCAGTATTGACATCTTTAGGTTAATGTCTGCAGCAAAGATGATAAGTGAGAAGGAATTTCTAGATAATTGAAATTTTACCTCAGTAAAATGTTGTTGTTGTTGGGAATGGGAGAAGTTTCTCTCCCTCTCTGTACATGTATGCATGTTCCCCATCAAGCAGAACCATACTATACATGTCAGCAGTCACACAGAGGGCTTTGTAGAGAGTCAACAACTGACCATGGCTGATTCAGAGAAGAGAAGTTTATTTAAATGATGCAGATTTGGTAATGTTATATAATGTGCAATCGACATGAAAGATCACCAGAAGATTGGAAATGTTAGTAATCAGCAGCAGCCATGAGGATTTCAGTTGTATGCTTCCTATATATAGGAAGCATACAACTATCGCCATGATAGATTGGTAGCCACTACACACATTTTTTTTTTCTCTCCTTGTTTCTTTCTGTGTTCCTTTCTGTGGAAGAGCGAAGGCTCGAAACATAAAAGACTTTTTCAATTCCCGAATGTTATACTAATACATCTGTTTGTTTTGTACACCTCCTGTCTTCGTCTTTTGTTTTTTTCGTGAATTCTCCCCCTATATATATATATATATATATATATATAGGGAGAGTATAATTTTAAATTGTTTACTTAATATGTGTAACAGTTGTGTCTAAATACTAACAAAAGAGACTATGATGTCTAGTCTCTGTTGGAAGTTGTTTCAAAAGTCTCTGGTCATAGAAATAGTGCAAGTCTGGCATGAGGTGTCTAAGTTCTACATAGATGATGTAGAATGTTAAGGAGAACTACAATGATAGTATCATCTGCATTGGAATATACAAAATTAGAAGAAATGGGTCAATAATGTACCAAAGGAAGTTTGGCATATATTACTGACTCCAGGGTTGATAAAATGTGGTTCAGAGAGAATTCCATCAGCTCATGCTACAATGATACAGTCTGACAGGAAGCATCTGATATGAAAGACAGAACTTATCTTTGATATTCTTATTGCCAACACAGACGAAAACTTTGTCAAAGATAAGTGGATACAGAAATGTGTGTTACATAAACAAGTTGAGTAAAAAGACAGGTAAATTGAGTGATGTAAAGACAGGGGGAAGAGAGATTGAAGTTTTGGGCAAGAACAGGAGGTAGCTGTTTGAAGTCAACTAATTAGCTGACTTATTGAATTAAAGCTATTGAAGTTTACATGTGTGTCAATTTTGTGCCTATGGTGGTGTGAAATAAGAGAAAGTAAAATACAAAAGTCTAAGGAAAATAACAGTAATTTTCATTGGTAAAAACCAATTAATGCTCACAAAATAAAATAATTTTTGATGTAATGAGGTGGGAAGGAACATTAATGATTCTATCAAGGTCCTTTGTGTCTGAAACAGAATTTCTTCTAATTACAACACAGTTTTCTTCTATTATATGCACTTTAATCTTTTAACATTTTGGCTAAGAAACATCATACCCCTGATAAATAGGGACCTGAGGTTGGTACAAGAATAGTAAATCACCACATTTATCTAAGTGTTGAATCATTTTATAAAATTATGAATTAATAGAGTTAGTCATATTTGTTACTTATTTTTAACTACATATTGTTCAAAGCTAAAAGCAAAAGTAAAATTCACATTTATAGAGGGTCATAATGGTCATCTGTGAAATATTGTAATGTTTGTGATAGAATTTAATCACAGTACATTATGGTTAGTTGGTACATACCTTTAAGCCTATACTACATTGTGTATGTGCAGAGAGAAAGAAATAGGATGAGAGATTTATACTTATATGAAACATTATAAATGTTCTTTGGTCTATAAACACTCTCACTATGTACTAAAATCATATCATAATTTATTCTTGGAGATAATTGCACAGGTTATCAACGTTTTATGCTTTAGATAACTTAAAATATGTTCTTTTCTTTTAATATTCAGAATATATAGAGAACAACGGAAGCATGTCTGAATAGTTTCTCCTATTGCATCTATCACTAAAAAACATTAAAAAAAAAATCAATAATCTGTAAAAATCTTGACAGTAAATGGAATGATATGCTACAGTAAAGCAAATAGCCAAAGTAGTATTTTTTTCATCAACGATGGATAGTAATATCCATTGTAATTCATAGTAATTCTTCAACATAGTCAATCTGCAATAGCTCGATATGTTTATGAAGATAGTAGCTTCAGAGGAAAATTCAAATTGAGCTCATGTAATTCCTAAAATCTCTGAAGACCGAATCTCTTGGTAGATTATGTAAAATATTGTTTCTATTTCCAATTAGCTTCCTTGTGTTACCAAAATAATAATAATAATAATATAATAATAATAATTATAATAATAATAATAATATAATAATAATAATAATAATAATAATAATAAATGTTTCCAACTATTGTAAACAATCTTAATGAATTAGTATAAAAGGAAATGAGATTCTATTGTGATTACAGAGAAGACCTTTAACAACAAAATACCAAACAGTTTTCTATTTTTTCTGAAACAGGCAATATGGCACAAAGTTTTGCCAGAAATTTTAATAATTTTAATCCTTTTATAGCATCTCAGATTGCAGAAACAATTTCCACCAGACAGTTGACAAGAGATAATCAAATGAAAAAGATGTACTTTTGCTTGCAATACTTAGCATGTGTTACTTCAATTGTCTAATTGAATTTAGATAGAATCAGGAGAAAATGTTAAACATGAATAAATCTCTTTCAGGTTTGATATTGAAAGGAGAATTAGCTGAAGCAGTGACACAGCTAGAATATGATATAGTGATATACATTAACAATTCATCCGCAGATAGTGACAACAGCTGCAAATATAGTTCAGCATAAAGAGAGGGAAAAATCAATTTCTTGTTAAGTGAGCATTTTACATATCACAAAAGTTTCTAAAGAAATCAATGACATTAAAAATATTATATATCACACATTTCCTAATAAATCTAAAAATATATAAGATGGAATTCAAGGAACATATTTTATTTCAGTCAAAACAAATTATAAATATTTATCCTTGAATCACTTCAGAGTAGGTGTTCATAGCATTCACTACTTACTACTTTTGAAAACAGACTTTGTTGTGCTAAGTAAAAAAGTAAGAAAGCTTAAAAATTATTCCTGTGACACTTCACATCTGAGAGAAACATAGATAAGAAAGTGTAGTTTCTCTGAGGATAGGTGTGAAGAAATATGAAGTGAAGCCGAAATATTAGACAGGACAATAGTTGCTAACATCTACAGAAAAATCTATTCAAATGTAATATTTGCCAAAGAGAGAAAAATTGTCAGTTTATAACTGCAATAAGCACATGATTTTGCAAATTTCTTTATCCTAGCTAAATTATTAGGATGGGCTGAAAAGTTCATAGGCTGACTATGAAGGAGTGACGCTGGAGCTGTGAAATCTTGCATGCATTAATTTAAACTCTTTTTATTAATAACTTCATTATTTCTTTCCACATAAATTGATATCTGATTGTTCAAAGAAGACTTCAAAAGTAACTAGTAGCAACTTCTCTTGAAAATGCACAAAATTTGGTATTGTGCTGCTATCAAGCACCTGCAGAAAAAAAGGATTTAGACCCCAAGGACATTCATGTTGACATAGTTGCTACATTAAGGGATGATGCTCCAGCTCTATGAACAATGCAAAACTGAATTTAGAAGGGGAAAGGAGTGTCTTGAAGATGTCACGAGGTTTGGATGTCCTGCAACTGCCACCACCAATTAAAAAATTGATTATGTACACCACATGGTGTACATACTTACATGGTAATGGGGGACAGGCAACTGACTATAAATCAAATAGTTAATACTATTGGATGGAAGCACTCCGTCGGCTACGACGATGAGGGTTCCGGTTGATCCGAATCAATGGAACAGCCTGCTCGTGAAATTAACATGTAAGTGGCTGAGCACTCCACAGGCACGTGCACCCTTAACGTAGTTCTCGGGGATATTCAGCGTGACACAGAGAGTGACAAGGCCGGCCCTTTGAAATACAGGTACAACAGAAACAGGAAGTAAGAGTAAGAGAAAGTTGTGGTGAAAGAGTACAGCAGGGATCACCACCATCCCCTGCCGGAGCCTCGTGGAGCTTTAGGTGTTTTCGCTCAATAAACACTCACAATGCCCGGTCTGGGAATCGAAACTGCGATCCTATGACCGCGAGTCCGCTGCCCTAACCACTGGGCCATTGCGCCTCCACTGTTAATACTATTAGAATATCCCAAAAGGGAGATGAAGATATTTTGCACTATGAACTTGGCATGATGAAGGTTTCTGCTCAGTGGATGCAGGTCTTCTGACACCTGATCAAAAGTGCACCAGACTGATCACATCACAGGAAAATCTGACATTGTTTGAGGCAGATCCAGCTGGTTCCCTTGAACATTCCCTAAGCCAGGATCAGTACTGGGTTCATCACTATGAGCCAGAGACAAAGAGACAATCCATGCAGTAGAAACTACCCTCCTCACCTGCTCCAAAGAAAGCCAAGGTCGTTTCATCTGCAGGGAAGGTGATGGCTTCAATTTTGGGAGAAGCAAAAAAGCATTGCGTTTATTGACTATCTTCAAAAGGACTACACCATCAATGGAGAGTACTCTGCTGACTTGCTGAGGTAGTTACGAAGGGCTATCAAGACACCCGGGAAAATTGATGAAAGGGATCTTGTTTCATCAAAACAATATTCCAGCACACAGGTCCTTGGCTTCAGTAGCTGTTGTGTGTGACTGTGGCTCTGAACTGGTTGGTCAACCTCCTTATTCTCCTGATTTCACCCCATCTGACTATCATCTGTTCTCCAACATGAAAAATCACTTGGCTAGGAACCTGTATCACAGTGATTAGGATGTCATATCTGCTGTTGATGACTTTTTTGACCAACAGGATAAAAGCTTCTGCACCAATGGGATCCAAGTACTGCAACACCAATGGAAGAAGTGTGAGGATCACAAAGGGGGCTATGTTAGAAAATAAACAATGTGATCACATTTCATGAGAGCATCTTGGTCAGTCTATGAACTTTTTAGCTAACCCTCATATAATATTATCTTCACAGTTGTCATATATTAGCTTCTTCAGAAAATTAAATTCTGACAGGCTTGTGAATATTTCTAAAATCCCTCATTTAAATCATTAATGCAGCTACAAATCCTTAAAATTTCATAATAGTATAATAATGGTGATTTCTTAATGAATCACATGAAGAAGAGCAAATTTAGAATCTGTGAGTATTGCTAAGTAAGGGAATATGTTTCAACTAAGAAAGGAAACCAAATTGTGAATTATTTCAGCTGTAGATGTATCTCCATCCCAAATACTTTCTACAGAGCAAAAAGTAACAAAACTAGCACTGGATGATGCTCCAGTATAGCTAGAACCTAAATAGCTCGAGGCAAACTAAGAACCTAAATGTTGGTCTTGGAATGGAATATTTCATAGAACTACCTAAATGGAAGACTCTCCTTAATATTAGATTATTTTACTCTAATATTATATATTTTAGCCAATTTTTCATCAATAGAATTACATTTTTCTGGAACTTTGTTTGATCATATCTTCAAATTACACATTATTAACACATTAATTTGAACTAATCAAATAAGTTGTCAATGTAACAACTTATCTAATATATATATATATATATAACATTAATATACATAAAACAGAATGAAAATAATTTTATAGTGTTTAAAACACAAATATTTGCCACATAATATGGTAGGACAACTCTATGACACGTTTCACAAACTTAATGGCTCGTACATCAGATGGAAGCATATTCATCACATAACTTGATTAAGATAATGTGATGCTATTACTACTACTACCAAACAAACTGTGATCATAGGTGCAGGTCTGATGAATTTTATCAAAGTAAAACAACATTAATCTTAAATCTACAAAAGTAAATTGTTTCCCCAGGGTCTGCCAACTATATTTGGAGTTCCCCCACCTTTCGTTATAATTATTGGTCACAACAAGACTAAATATATTTTAAGTATATTAATATTTAGTAAACAGTAAATGTACTTTCAGAGAGTGAAATATTTCAAAAACATACTGTATGATATTTCTATTTAATTTTATATAATCAATTACTGTACTAACCCTACTACCTCCCTAGCTACCCACACCCACCACCAACACAACAACCATTACTATACTACTGCCACAACAATCACTACTACTATCACCACCACCACCACCACCACCAATATTACTATTATCCTCTGCCCCTTCTTGCCTATTTTATGTGATCTTATGATAAAAAGTAATTCATTATTAAGCTAGAATTTTGAAAGAATAGATTAAATTTCTACATATTAAATGTAAATTTTGACAATCGTAATACAACAGAAAACAATGCCATCTGGTGCTTATTCTCCCCTCTCTATATTCTATAAACCCAAAAGTTCATATCTACTTTATTTATACTTCATTTAAATCAACATAACCTTTATATAAGGTTATCAGAAATCTGGGTATGTAACATTATAGAAAGCAATATCTATAGAAAACTTTGAAATGGCAACTAAATGGTTTTTTTGTACGCAAAGTTTATAGTTATTGATCCAAAGAACTTCCAGAAAATTTTTCATGACATTTTTGAAGTTATATTACATGAGATGAATATATGTCACAACCCATAAAACTAGAAAGCATAACAAGCTCTGAAGTAGGTAGGTACCCCTGATAGACTACATACATTAAATTATCTCACAAGAAATCTTTAGAAATAGTGGTATCTTATGAGAGTTGTTTAAACTGTTGATAGATATCTAAAACAGATATTACAAAAAGGAGGCAATTCTCAAGAAATTTTTTAGCAAAAGAGTCATTTCTTGTTTTATTTTTCTTCTCTCTTTTCATATTTTGGTCCAGCTTAAAAATTTCTCATAAAAAGAAAATTAAGATTTATCTTTAAAAGGCATCACTTTAAAACAATGAATTATCATATTGTTTTATTTTATTTTCTGCAAGGTTTTTTTCCAAATGAAATCTTCGTTATAGTGAAATCCATATTTTATTGTGGGTCTAACTAAAGTATCACGTTATCTTCATCAAAGAAGGAAACTATGTAAAAATATTGATTTCTTATTTAGACATGATGACTGTATATCATAAACACAAAGAATGAAGTTCTATGAAATTTATGGGTTCCTAAGGGTATAAAGCAGCAGAAGTAATCTGATTTCAGTGTAAAATTGAAACTGTATCATTAACTCTAGTCACTGGTAACTGACTAATTGTTCTACATCATTATCCTTATGGCAATTACTAATTACTTTCTGTCTGTATCCCTATCTTTTGCTCTAACCTATCTCTTTTGTTTACTCTCTTTTTCAGCTGGGGCAGCCATGTATCTCCTCTGCAGCAAGACACTTATTCTGTAGCCTTCTGTTATACTTTAACCTCTCAACTGGCACAAAGCTACCCTACCCCCTCAATACTACTCTGCCTTCTTGTTGAATAGACTTTGTCTTGTAAATTACTTGGTAAGCCCATCAATGCTGGTGCCACATAAAAAGCACACCAGGCTGGTGTTAGAAAGGGCATCCAGCCATAGAGATTATGCCAAAGCAAACAATGGAGCCTGGCTTGGTTCTCTGGCTTGCCAACTCCTGTCAAACCATCCAACCATCCATGGAAAACAGATCTTAAATCATGATGGTAATGATGAAAGATGTATTAATGATTTACATAATCATATATAGTAAGAAACAAGAAAATATTTAAGGTCCTCACAAAAAAAAAAAAATTAATTTTCTCACCCACAAAATGATATATATTCAGTAACTTTAATATTTGTGTATATATCTTTAAACAGTTTTAACTGCCATGGTTAGCATGCTGCACAGACCATAACCCTAATCTCATGAATTCAAAATGTTGGGCTTTTCATCCAAGACAATATTAGTTTCAAATTTTGGCACAAGGCCAGTAACTTCAGGAGGAGACAAGTTGATTACATCAACCTCAGTACTTAACTGGTACTTATTTTATCAACCTTGAAGGGACGAAAGGTAAAAGTTGACCTCGACGGAACTGGAACTCAGAATGTAAAGCCAGACAAAATGCTGCTAAGCATTTTGCCTAGCATGCTAACAATTCTGCCAGCTCACCATCTTACTCCCAAACGATATTGATAACATTTCTAGTTAAATGGGCACTACTAGCATAATGTAGTGAGCCAAAAGAAATTTAAGTAACTAAATCTCATGTAGAGAGGATGAAAAAAGGGGGAAAAAAAACATAGCTTTATCTCTAATTCTGATCAAGAAAAGTAAGGGAAGCAATTCCTCTAGCTGACTTCATTAGAAATGACATCCTATCAGAAAAATATTTTAGTACATTCCTTAAAGCTGCATAAGCAAATATCCAAATATATAAAATTTATCTACACCAAACATATGAGACCACATTATATACTTATAATAAATAATTGTGGGAGGAAAAGATTTCAGTTCTGGATTTAAACTGGAGAAAATGCAAAACAACCTGTCATGATTAATTTTTGCCTATGTAAATATAAAGAAATAACAGTGTAATGTTACAAATTCATAGGGGTAGCATAAGTTGCTATGTGACCTCAAAAGTCAAGCTGAAACAAAGAACTGACAGCTATAGATTGTAACTTAGTAATTCAAAGACAGTATTAGTATTAAAATGTATCTGTGCTGCAGGTGAGGTCAATGCAAATTTCTAAATGTAAAAGATAAATCATTGTATAACATCTGTCATTGGACTAAATCTATGTTTGAAAATTTAAAAACAAAAACTAAATCTGTACCTGAATTAAAACAAAACATTATTCAGTCAAAAGCCAATATTTTGACCAATATTTTGACCAACAGAATAAAGTATGCATAAAGAATACTAAAAAAGCACTAATAAATAGTCCAGTCATTGCAGACTTTTATCTTTCCCTGACAATGACTAATCAGAATGGTGATAAGATAAAATATTGAAAGTTAGCTACCACTTGAACTGAAAATCTCAGAGGTCACTTCACTTGTTAGAAACAGAAGCCAAATTTAAAGCAGGATGTATAGGACAATGTAATCTCTGGTATGCAAAAAGATGGGATGGTCTAAGTTGGAACATCTTTGATTAATGATCTGCTTGATTAAGACTGACAACAACTAATAGCTAAAACTTTTGCATTGCAATTTGGCTACAATGTTATATTACATTAGGAGACATACTGTTGGATATGTGGTTTATAGTATTTAGTATTACCTCTGGCCTGTACACATGTCTGTGGCTTTTCAACAATTATCACATCTACACAAAGCTGTTTGGGGGGAGCTGGCTTTTCTAATGTCACCCCAACCCAAGACAACTCAATTCCCCCATCTCTTTTCCTTTCATCTTTCATATTATATCTGATCCCTCCCAAGGCCTACATTAACCCCTATATCCAATCTTTCCTCCTTAGAAAGTCAACTTTCAGGATTTCTCACCTGGCTTATGATTTCCCTGCAGGAATTGACTTGCAGTTATTCTAGAATAATATCAATCAAATTGGCTACAATTGTCTCAGAAGGCCCATGAAGGCCAAGGGTACAGCCCCTTTTCTCAGACCAATCCACTGAAAAAGATAAAAAAACTAGGAACTTCATCTCTAAATAAAAGACAGTAACATTTTTCTTTATCTGCTTAATAAACTGCTTAAATGTGTAAATATATTGTAAATAAGCATTCTATAGATAAAGTTAATAGTAAAAATAACCATTTTAATAACATATTTCAGAACTTTAGAATTTTCCAAAAATATCTAAAATTATGTAAAGAATCAGCATGACATTATCTGTTTGGTGGTAGTAATAATAAACTAACAGACTGATTGTAGCAGTAGCCACTTCTTACTTGCAAAGTCATTTTCATGTCCTGACTGAAGAAACTATCTTATGGAAGAAACAAGGTCCAAATACAGTGACAACCAAGCTTGCGGAATATGTGTGTGACACAAATATATCTGAAGACCCTGTATCACTGATGCAATAACAAGTTGTCAGTGTTCTATAATATTGTTATAAGCAGGAAATATAAAATAAAGGATTGGTGGTTTCATTTCCCAGATGAATGATTCTTGAATTAAAATTTGATCTTATTATTCTAAGATTCCTGGGATATTGTTTGTTTACAGCTGATAATGGATGCTTTCTTCAAACCATTTGTATTTCGAGTCTTATTTTTGAGATATTTTGTTCCATTGTGGAACCTTGCTTTCAAAGATCTATAAATAGAGAACTTATATTGTAAATTCCCAGATTGCTTTAAGGGAGATAGATTCTGTTACTGACTAATTTCTTCTTGCGAATTCGATTGCAGCTTCCTTCTATTTCTTTCTCTCTATTCTACTTGCATGTTTGTGTGTGTGTGTGTACATACATAAATACATATATGCATACATTACACAAAAAAAAACACATACATTATACACAGACAAACACACGTGTGTGTGTGTGCACGAGTGCACATGTACACACTCATACATGGAATGTACCATTTTTGCTTTAACTGCTTTCAGTTTTATCTCCATTAACTACAATTTCATTGTAATTCAGTTGAAATAGAAACACTTTATTTACTCTGCTAGGAATCCATATTATGAAATGTAAGTGAATTAATATTATGTATTACAGAGAAAATATTACATATTACTGATTAGATATTGCAGGATAGAGAGAAGATATTAAATGTTACATGAAGATATCAAATATTACATATATGGATTGGATTACGTATCACACAAGACATAGTATATATGACCAGAAAGATACAAGCAAGTGGATGGATATTCTTTCATTCACTTAGCTGAGGTGGGACAGAGCTCATAGTTTTTTTTTTTCAGGCCCCCAGAGATTCGTTGGAAGTAAAGGGCTGTAAAAATATTGATATCTTTAATATTTGATGTAAACTGTTCCAGGTTGATAGTTAAAAGTAAAACATCAGTATGGAAGGATTTCCTTAGAAAGAATAGCTTAACTCTTTAGCATTCAAACTAACTATATTAGGCCCAAATATTCTTCTCATTTTATGTTTAAACTGGCCAGGTCTAGCCTCTCATATCTACCCTACAATATCATTCTAAGAATAAACAGCCACATCATCAAAATCTTGAAGCTATGAGATATACAAGATCAATGCAAAACAATATAAATAGATAAGCATTGCATTTGACAGAGGAATCTGAATGCTAAAGGGTTAATATAGGATAGGATCAGTGGAGAGGTGAGATAGTGAGGGTCACTAGAAACGGATTATAAATACATTTGAATAGATATAGTTGAAATTTATATAGAACTAGCACTATGACCTGGCGTTGCTGGGTCATAATGCTAGTGCATGCATATACAGCTGCATGCGTGCGCACATACACACGAGTACTGTCCAAATCTCTGACCAATCACATACAGCTAGCTGGCATTCAATTGGTGTATCAAGTTTTGGGCATTTTGATAGGGTTTTGGATAGAAAATTCACAAAAAAGTCACTTATATTGATTTTTTAATGGCTTTGTGGGGTGACTGTGGAAATGTAAAGATGGATTGGATTACGTATCACACAAGACATAGTATATATGACCAGAAAGATACAAGCAAGTGGATGGATATTCTTTCATTCACTTAGCTGAGGTGGGACAGAGCTCATAGTTTTTTTTTTTCAGGCCCCCAGAGATTCGTTGGAAGTAAAGGGCTGTAAAAATATTGATATCTTTAATATTTGATGTAAACTGTATGTATGTGTATATGTATGTATGTATGTATGTATGTATGTAAGTATGTATGTTATATGTATGTATGTATATATGTATGTATGTATGCATGTATGTATGGTTGCATGTGCATGCATATGCATATGCATGCATCATGCATGCATGCATGCATGATGTATGTATGTATGTATGTATGTATGTATGTATGTATGTATGTATGTATTATGTATGTATGTATTGTGTTCTTGTAGAAATGAAAATTTGAGGTATTCCGGATTGCTAGACGATGTATCAAAGAGAAGTCTGTACAGATGAATAATGGTATGCTTTTACTCTGATTCTGAAAAGAAAGATGCATAGAAATGCTATGACAAAAGGCTATTAAATATAGAGAATGAATGAAAGGTAGGGATTCTCCCCTATGTGAACCCAACATAGGGACTAGCCATTCATGTTGACAGTAGTATGATAGATAAGGCAATTAAGAGTGAGGGCGCGTGGCTTAGTGGTTAGGGCATTCGGCTCATGATCGTAAGGTTGTGAGTTCGATTCCCGGCGACGCGTTGTGTCCTTGAGCAAGACACTTTATTTCACGTTGCTCCAGTCCACTCAGCTGGCAAAAATGAGTTGTACTTGTATTTCAAAGGGTCAGCCTTGTCACTCTCTGTGTCACGCTGATTATCCCCGAGAACTACGTTAAGGGTACACGTGTCTGTGGAATGCTCAGCCATTTGCACGTTAATTTCACGAGCAAGCTGTTCCGTTGATCGTATCAGCTGGGACCCTCGTCGTCGTAACCGGCGGAGTCTTTAAATGTATGTATGTATGTATGTATCACCCTGCTTATGTCCCATACCTAAGAAAGAATAATACTGTCATTCTGCATCATTTGCTCTCACTTTCAACATTTCTAAAGGATATTTTTTTTTTTTTTATTTAATTTTATTTAATCTAGTTTCAGCTCACGAGCTGTGGCCATGCTGGGGCACCGCCATAATGATAATAATAATAATGATAATAATAATAATCCTTTCTACTATAGGGACAAGGCCTGAAATTTTGGGGGAGGGGACTAGTCAGCTTTATCGACCCCAGTGTTTTCACTGGTATTTAATTTATCGACCCTGAAAGGATGAAAGGCAAAGTTGACCTCGGTGGAATTTGAACTCAGAACGTGGCGACAGATGAAATACCGCTAGATTATAAACATCCTTCATCACTTTAAAATCTTCTTCCCTTCTCAGTAGTCACCTCACTACTATGGTTTCAACAGAGCTAGGTCCACTGGAGACTGGCACGTAAAAAGCACCCACTACACTCGCGGAGTGGTTGGCGTTAGGAAGGGCATCCAGCTGTAGAAACACTGCCAGATCAGACTGGAGCCTGGAGCAGCCCCTGGCTCCCCAGACCCCGGTCGAACCGTCCAACCCATGCTAGCGCGGAAAACGGACGTTAAACGATGATGATGAGGATGATGATGATGATGATGATGATTACACATTAGTGGCCTCTTGCTCTTGAAATCTTGAAATTTGTAAAATTCATTTTGTTGTTTGTTTTTTTTTAACATTAACAAATATTTCAACATTTTCTAGAATGAGAAATTTTTAGTAGAGTTATATATTTATGACCTCTACCCTTCCAGGTCAGAAGTCCTTATTCAGATCACTTCATGTTGCTTGGGCACTGTCCAACACATGATTGATTCCAGTATAGCTTAGGGGTCACTTACCTCACTTTCATCTCTGCATTGCTTAATACACAACACTTCTCATGCACTTAGACCTCATTCTAGGCAAGAGAGACATTAAAAGAACTTTATATAGTGACATTGTAACTTTGTATCTAAAAATGTACCCCCATACACACATACACACACACATACACACTACAAACCACCTATTTCTCAATAAATATTAGCCTTTGCAACTGCGGATGACCTTTCATGGTGACCACACATAATATCTATAACAGTTTAAATTGCATCTCAAACACTAGATTTTCTTTTCACAGTTCTCAAAAAGTATTTCATACCCTAACAGCTGTTTGCCATACATAAGCACAAACTTCCATTCTATATCACATCTATGAAGGTGTTCCCAAGCATATACTCATATTTCCTAAAATGGTCATCTATTTGACAAACAAATTTTTAATTACCAACACACTATAGCCACATCCCACCACCCACTGCTTCTTTTATCACAAATGCAATGATTTCTACTGATTTCTACTCTATAAAATTTGTTGATTCTATCTCACCTCCATGAAAATCTGGTTTTACTTACCCATATCTCTTTACTGTGTTAAACATTCTAGACCATGATCTAGATATTTTGCTCAATACTTCTTTCTTGAAAGGCGATCTCACTTGAAATCCCTCTCTACTTGTGTTTTATGTCCATAGCCATCGATTGTCTAATGTATAAATAAAACCTTCATTAACCTACGTCTCAGTTACAAAGGGCCTGCAAAGACTATAGGTTCTTCAAATATAACTGTCCAGACTGACAGATGCTATAATCCATCAGTTTATATATTCTGTATATATATTGTATACAACTGTGTACAGGGGAGATATACAGATTCAGCTCTGGTCACTCAGATTATAACCTTATTTTTAATTCACTTCTTTACAATGGGTGTTGAAAGTGTTTTCTGCTCACCACAGTCAGTGTGAGTATATCACATTTGTCACCTTACAAGTGTATATCTGGTTTGTTAACCCACAATAGTACATCAGATCCCAATCATCTCAATAAGAGTACTTCAGGTCTCAGTCACTTTATAAGAGTACATCAAAACAATGAGGGAGCCTTTATGTAGTCATGTAACCTGTGAGAAATTACATCCTGTTTCTCTAAAATCACACTAATTTCTTAAAAACAGACATACATGTCACATAACATAATTCATCATCATCATCATCGTGTAACATCCACTTTCCATGCTAGCATGGGTTGGATGATTTGACTGAGGACTGGCGAACCAGATGGCTGCACCAGGCTCCAATCTGATCTGGCAGAGTTTCTACAGCTTGATGCCCTTCCTAATGCCAACCATTCCAAGAGTGCAGTGGGTGCTTCTATGTGCCACCGGCATGAGGGCCAGTCAGGCGGTACTGGCAACGGCCTCGCTCAAATGGTGCTTTTTTATGTGCCACCTGCACAGGAGCCAGTCCAGTGGCACTGACAATGACCTCGTTCGAATGTTTTTTCACATGCCACCTGCACAAGTGCCAGTAACGCGACGCTGGTAACGATGACGCTCGAATGGTGCTTTTTATGTGCCACCGACATGGAAGCCAGTCAGCTGCTCTGGATGAGATGAATAAGTTGTAGATGAATAAGATAGAAATGCATAGATCTGCTGGATCATGTCAGAGATGGGAATAATCAACAACATATGGGCTCAGTTAACCCACAGGATTACAACAAAATTCGATCGTGTCAAGGAGACCTACATCAGATTTCAATCATCTTATGAGAATAAATCAGAATAAAGGAAAGCCTCCAGATAGTCATTCAACTAGTTAAAAATAGTAGATCATACCTTGCCCTCTTAAAAAAAAATGAAAGGAATATATTACTCTCTTTTACTTGTTTCAGTCATTTGACTGTGGCCATGCTGGAGCACCGCCTTTTAGTCGAGCAAATCGACCCCAGGACTTATTCTTTGTAAGCCCAGTACTTATTCTATCGATCTCTTTTGCCAAACCACTAAGTGACGGGGACATAAACACACCAGCATCAGTTGTCAAGTGATGTTGGCGGTGGGACAAACACAGACACACAAACACACGCACATGTATATACATATACATACACACGACAGGCTTCTTTCAGTTTCTGTCTACTAAAAACACTCACAACGCTTTAGTCGGCCCAAGGCTATAGTAGAAGACACTTGCCCAAGATGCCACGCAGTAGGATTGAACCCAGAACCATGTGGTTGGTAAGCAAGCTACTTACCACACAGCCACTCCTGCACATATTAGATATTAGATAACATAATTTTAGATGCACCATTTGAAATAAAGATGGAAAGATCATGATTGGTTGCTTTTGAACATAAATCTCCTGGTTCAGAGCCCACCTGGGGCTAAACAACAACTATGATATCAAGTTTCAGTTACCATCATGCCTCAATCTCCACTTCTCACTCTCTTACATTTCTATACATATGATCTCCTACAACTGCCTCTTCATTTTCTACATCCAAAAACTTTAACATACCATAACTAGAACTATAAAACTGTATACAGCTATGGTACAACCACACTTGGAATTCGCATCATCAGTTTGGAACCCCTATCTTGCTCAGAACATTGACCTCCTGGAATCTGTCCAGAGACGTGCAACCAAATGCATACCCTCCATCAGACACCTACCATATTCTGAGCGCCTTGTTTCCCTGGGCATGGATTCACTGAAGCTCCGGCGTCTGGCGACGGACTTAGTAAACACCCACAAAGTTATCAACCACCTCACCAACAACAACACTGAACACCTTTTTGATCTCCATGTGTCTAACACACGTGGACATGCCTACAAAGTCAGAAACCAACACAGCTCCCATGACCTTCGGAAACATTTTTTCACGCTCAGAGTTGCTGAAGCATGGAATAAACTGCCTGCGTCAGTTGTTGACTGCCATGACACTGCATCCTTTAAGGCCCTCATGCTTTCCGAAATCCGCCGAAACTACACCTGATTATATATACACTTTAGATGAGTTGTAGTGCACCTGAGCACTGTACACAATTATTATTATTATTATTATTATAGAAACTTATTAAACAAAACAGTTATATCAGAAAAAGACTGACCACAGACATTTTTTTTTTTTGGTCTGGACATTGTAATAACTATAATGACCTCTAAAAGGTTATAATATTTTTTTTATAAGACAAGTGAACATGAAATTGTCTTGTTATATATTGATCATAAACAGCTGTAGTATCTACACTGACCAAAAATTGATCAAAACTTCTATCTAGGGCAACTAGAAATCGGCCATAGCAACTTATAGTACTTAGAGAAACCAGAAAAAAATTGACCACTTTGTATTCCGAGTGATTAGAAGCTGACCATAAACAGCTGTAGTATTGAGATTGACCAGATATTAACTTAATTTTTCTGACAAAGTTAACCAGTTCTACAGAAATACACTATGTCAGGCTGCGGCTGTATAATTGACAATCGTAATGGTTTTAAGTTATATAAAATATATACTCAGGATCAGCGAACAACCTTTCCATACTGTGATGTGACACAAGGAGCCAAATCAACAATTACTGCTGAGTGAAAACTGTTATCTTCCACCCACATATATATTTACAATAATATACAAAGAAAAGAAAGAAAGAGGAGAGAAAGAGAGAGAGAGAGAGAGAGAGAGAGAGAGAGAGAGAACGAGAAAGAGAAAGAGAGAAGGAATGAAAGAAAGAAAGAAAGAAAGAGAGAGAGAAAGAAGTGGAGAAAGAAAGAAAGAAAGAAACAGAGAGAAAGAAAGAAAGAAAGATAGAGAGAAAGAAAGAAAGAAAGAGAGAGAGAGAGAAAGAAAGAAAGAGAGAGAGAGAAAGAAAGAGAGAAAGAAAGAAAGAAAGAAAGAAAGAAAGAAAGAGAGAAAGAAAGAAAGAGAGAAAGAAAGAAAGAGAGAGAGAGAGAAAGAAAGAGAGAAAGGGAAGGATGAAAGAGAGAAAGAAAGAGAGAATGAAAAAAGAAAGAGAGAATGAAAGAAAGAGAGAAAGAAAGAAAGAAAGAAAGAAAGAAAGAGAGGGAAAGAGAAAAAAACGGAGAAAGAAAGAAAGAAAGAAAGAAAGAGAGAAGGAAACTGATAGACAGACAGACAGAAGTAATGCTAGCAATATTTGACAGAGGTGAAATGTGTTCAGTGACGCAAGTACAAAACATCACTGAGATAGGATTCAATAGAAGTGTTGATTAAATGTAATTTTACTGTATATTTGAAAGAAGAATATTTCAGTTTGCTGGAACATCAATAACATTTTTTTGTTTATTCTTTTTACACAACATAAATGTATATAATGCAATCTGTTATCTGCATTTCTCTCTAGGTAAATATATTGTATGAAATTTATTGTTTTTCAAATCAAGATGTTATAAATTAACATAGGAATGGTCTGATCAATAGGTTAATGCAGTCAGGAAAGGTGAATAACTATTTCTTATGAAAGCTAGTAACATAGTTTCTCTGCCAAAATTGTAGAAAAAGCAATATATACAGTCCAATTCAAAATAGTATGAGACAAACAGATATAAAAACAGTTTAGCAATAATAATGATAATAATAATAATCCTTTCAATTATAGGCACATGGCCTGAAATTTGGGGAGGGGGATAGTCAAATACATCAACCCCAGTATTCAACTGGTACTTAATTTATCAACCCCAAAGGATGAAATGTGAAGTCGACCTTGGTAGAATTAGAACTCCGAACGTAATGACAGATGAAATACCTATTTTTTTATTACCCACAAGGGGCTAAACACAGAGAGGACAAACAAGGACAGACATAGGTATTAAGTCGATTATATCGACCCCAGTGCGTAACTAGTACTTATTTTAATCAACCCCGACAGGATGAAAGGCAAAGTCGACCTCGGCGGAATTTGAACTCAGAATGTAGCAGCAGATGAAATACCGCTAAGCATTTCGCCCGGCGTACTAACAATTCTGCCAGCTCATTGCCTTCCTCCTACTACTACCACTACTACTACTACTACTACTACTACTACTACTACTACTAATAATAATAATAATATAATAATAATAATAATAATAATAATAATAATATTAATAATAATGATAATGATGATGATGGACTCTCTTAATAAAGACGACATATGAATGTTCAGATTTTGCCGAAATGACCTACACAAATGATTTGTTTATAGTGATCCAATCTATATGCCGCACATTTGCTAACTCTCTCCGTCAAATCAATGTTGCCTGAACAGGTGCACAGTGTACCACGTGTCAGGTGTCGAAGTCATCACAGAGCAACATGAGATGAAGTGTTTTGCTCAAGAACACAACACATCACTTTGTCTAGGAATTAAAACCACGATCTCGCAATTGTCAGTGCAACACCCTAACTACTAGGCCGTCAAATCTTCTCAGTTTGACATTAGTAAACAAAAATACTCTTTTACTCTTTTACTCTTTTACTTGTTTCAGTCATTTGACTGCAGCCATGCTGGAGCACCGCCTTTAGTCGAGCAAATCGACCCCGGGACTTATTCTTTGTAAGCCCAGTACTTATTCTATCGGTCTCTTTTGCCGAACCGCTAAGTGACGGGGACGTAAACACACCAGCATCGGTTGTCAAGCGATGATAGGGGGACAAACACAGACACACAAACATATACACACACACTTATATATATATATACATATATACGACAGGGTTCTTTCAGTTTCCGTCTACCAAATCCACTCACAAGGCATTGGTCGGCCCGGGTCTATAGCAGAAGACACTTGCCCAAGATGCCACGCAGTGGGACGGAACCCGGAACCATGTGGTTGGTTAGCAAGCTACTTACCACACAGCCACTCCTGCGCCTATATGAAAATTATTTAAGAGCTGTACTATTTTGAATACTTCAGATCTTTTTCTGGATGTTATATTACATTTAACAGTTATATAATGAATTTAATTAGTAATAAATATCTCTAAAATCAGTTGCTTCTTCATTTATCTCAGCAATATCATGGATACTTGCTATTTTCTCCTGACAACCCGATAGGAAAAATACTTGTAGTCACTGAGAACGGTGAGATATTTCAGGTTATATAAAAGGTAATTTCTTGTTTCCTTTCATTAGATATGTTGAAAATGAGAATAACAACATAATTACACCTTAATATTTAAGACCAGGTGTGTAACTATTTAATCCCATGTCTTCATTAATCACTATTAATCACCACAGCTAATATCTTTAAATGTCTAGATAAATTTTTCACTCTGTATCAATGCCTATTCTAAGTCTATATGAGTACATACATCTCTAAGAAATTATCTTTATTGATAAAATTAAAGCTGTTAACATAATTATTGCATATAGTCTGATATTTGCTACAAAAGGCTGGATATGCAATTTTTATTTTAAAATAATAATAAAACTTGCATATATCAATTAAACAGCTATAGAATACATTTAAATAAATATATCTCCAAACGAAATAAATATTGAATAAATTTTATTAAGTCCTTTTTGGTTATTTTTATATTTTAATCTAACAGGAAAATGAATGGATTCATTTATCTTTTATTTGAATTACAAAACAACAAAACTACTTTATCACTAAAAAAAAATCTATTAAAAAAGCATTTGATATAATCTTGTATTTGCTACCAATGGTAAGCTGGTTTTGTAATTTTCATTTAAAAATTACACTTATATGGCATAATATCCTTGCTAACACCCACCCAAATCTTCACTACTAAGTTGAAGTAGTAAATGCTTTGGACAGAGGTTTAACATCTTAACTAGTCAGCTATCATAATTCAATATGAATTAAAATACAATAAATCAAAAAAATTATTAAAATTAGCTTTAAATGGTTTCACACAAAGTAGTATTTATAATGTCAGAGTAAAAAATCTAGTCAATAACTGTTTACTTGTAGTGTTTCTATTTTAGAAATTTTTTATTAAGCCTATGGAAAATACAATGCAAAAATTGTAATAGACAAAAGTGACCAACTTTGCAACCTAGACATTATTCCACTCTATCCTTAACCCTTTCGTTACCGACCCGGCTGAAACCGGCTCTGGCTCTGAGTTCAAATGTCTTGTTTTCATAAGTTTTGAATTAAAATCGTCCACCAAACATCATCATCATCATCATCATCATCATCGTTTAACGCCAGTTCTCCATGCTAGCATGGGTTGGACGGTTAGACGGGGATCTGGGAAGCCAGAAGGCTGCACCAGGCTCCAGTCTTATCTGGCAATGTTTCTACAGCTGGATGCCCTTCCTAACGCCAACCACTCCGTGAGTGTAGTGGGTGCTTTTTACATGCCACCTGCACAGGTGCCAGGCGAGGCTGGCAACGGCCACGGTCGGATTGGTGTATTTTATCTGCCACCGGAACGGAAGCCAGTCGAGGCGGTGCTGGCATCGGCCACGAGTCGGATAGTGCTTTTTACGTACCACCAGACCAGGGATCCTGGCTGGTTCAATTCGATTTCGATTTCGCTTGCCCCAACATGTCTTCGCAAGCAAAGGGGGTTGGCATGGGTGCCTGTCGTACGGTCGGATTGGTGTATTTTACGTGCCACCGGCACGAAAGAAACACAGAGCCTCTCAAAATAAATACAGTAACGAAAGAGTTAAAGAATATCAACAAATCATTAAAAAAAATCTAATCTCTATCTGTTCCCCTTTTTGATTCAGTGCTCTTCCTCCTACTTCTGATGAATGGTAAAGCTACTAAGTAGAGAATTCTTCTTTATAAGATGAAACTATTTGCTCTTAAACTCCTCACACAGGCTGGTACATATTCAACAATCGGATAGTGATAGCTAACTAGTGTCATTTTTCACCTACACAAGTAGATGATGTTTCTAATATGACACATTACCAAGATATCAGTTGTAAGAACAAGTGTTCCAACAAAAACCATTCTATCTGTACTAGCAAACTAAAAACCGAATGTAAACAAGTATAAAAAACAAAAGAGCATCTACAAGTTAAGTGAAAAACAAAATAAAGAGAAATGACTAGAAGCACAGACAGATATGTAACACAGAAAACACAAATAGACGTCTTTTAGCATCAACTTCACATTTCTTTGCTCAATTCTAATTTCAGCAGTTTGTAAATATACTGTTGGAGATGGGGAACAATATGTATTTGGTTAAATGTAAAATCACAATAGGTGAGAAAGCAAATTTTCAAAGTCAATAAACAGAAAACCTTCAATAAATAGGCTATCAATAGAAATAATAATGAAGTTTAATGGAGGTTTCTGTATAAGAATTTTGAAAATGTTTATAATAACAAACCCTTCTAAAACAGCCAGCCAACTCCATTATTTCTTCAATAACCAGAAGTTATCAAAAGTAAAATGCTTTTGAAATGTGTTATATATAATAATAATAATAATAAACATTGTGTACAGTGCTCAGGTGCACTACAACTCATCTAAAGTGCATATATAATCAGGTGTAGTTTCGACGGATTTCGGAAAGCATGAGGGCCTTAAAGGATGCAGTGTCATGGCAGTCAACAACTGACGCAGGCAGTTTATTCCATGCTTCAGCAACTCTGAGCGTGAAGAAATGTTTCCGAAAGTCATGGGAGCTGTGTTGTTTTCTGACTTTGTAGGCATGTCCACGTGTGTTAGACACATGGAGATCAAAAAGGTGTTCAGTGTTGTTATTGGTGAGGTGGTTGACAACTTTGTGGGCGTTTACCAAGTCCGTCGCCAGACGCCGGAGCTTCGTTGAGTTTTACAAGAAAACAAAATGATTTTATGGTGTTTTGGGAAGGTCGTTACACCAATAAACACATGCACTGATTCATATCACTATTGTTAGTTAGATGGTTAGATATTTAACCAATTAACTAATTGATTGTTTGTTTAATGTGTAGGTTAAACAGCCAAGTGGTTGTTCGTCAAAGTCTTTTCGTTGCTATTTGTAACCTTACCAATGACATACCCTCTCTCCTCAAAGTCTACCTTGAAAGTGTCTGAGAATTAGTTTTACGTCTGTGTGTATGTATGCTTGTATGTGGGGCAGTTTACAAGAGAAGAGAAGGGTGAAAATAAACAATGAGCATATGTGTGCATACACATGTGTACATGCATGTGTGTACACTCATGTACTTGCCTGTTTGTGTGTTTGTGAGTGTGTGTGCATTGGCCATCTGTGACCTCTTTGAGGGCTCAGCCTTTTGTTCAAGGTCAGTTCAGTCTTAGATCTGTTGGGATTTGCTTGTCAGATTTATGGGTTAGTTCCTTATGTGGGAAGGAGGAAGGGTGAGGAGAGAACAGGGTGTGTATGTGTGCACGTGTGGTGTGTGTGTGTGTGTGTGTGTGTATGTGCACGTGTGTGTGTGTGTATGTGTGTGTGTGCATGCACAAGCAAGAGTATGTATGATCTATTGTGTGCATTTGTGAGGTTGAGTTAGTTCTGTGAGTGAGTGTATATGGTCATATGCACGTGAGCGAATGTGTGAATGTTTAATTATGTATGTCTTCTAGTATGTGTGTGTGGTGTGTGTGTGTGTGTGTGTGTGTGTGTGTGTGTGTGTGGTGTGTGTGTGTGTGTGTGTGTGTGTAAGTGCATGCAGTGTGCGCATGTTTATGTGTGTATGTGTGTACATGTGGTGTGTGTGTGCATAGACATGTGTGGTGGTTGTGTGTTCTTAATTGTATGAGTTTATGTGTGCATGTTCGTGCATGTATGTATATGCACACGGATGTGTATGGTTGTGTAAAAGAAAGGGTTGTAATTACATGCATTTATTTGTATGGATTTCGCTGCACCCTGCTGTCATTCTAACCTATCCTCTCTCTCTCTCTCCATATATATATACTAGCAGTATCGCCCGGCGTTGCTCGGGTTTGTAAGGGAAATAACTATGTAAGCATTTTTAGAGAGTTATAGCCAAAGAATAGCAAAAAAGTGCATTAAAAATAGAAAAAAAATTATGGTAAATTTTTTTTAAATCGTTGACTCATCGTAGACATTTTTAGAGATTTACTTCCCTTATATAATAGCGAAAAAAATGCATTAAAATGGAAACAAATGATGGTAAATTTTTTTTTAAATCGTAGACTCATCGTAGACACGCGCTAATACCCAGAAGGGCTCGATATGAATCACGACTATAAGATACCCGAATTTGGTTAAACTGCACCACAAAATGTGGGAGTAGTTAGGAATCTAAATCGTAGGAGACAGACACACAACACTTTTATATATAAAGATATATATATATATATATACATACATACCTACACCTGCACACACATGCCTTCCTACACATACACAAATACACACATGTATATATGTTGTGTGGTTAATGGCAGTGCCATTGTGGTTCTACTATCTACTATGTATATTTTCTATTCAATATTGGCAATGTCTCATTTATGAAAACAGATTCGTGAATCTCTTGTAACAACAGATACATTGATGAGGTCACGAATGGCAATGAAAGGACTTTCATAAACAAACAACCGAGTGATTGCTTAACCAACACATTAAACAAATGATCAATTAATTAGTCGGTTAGATATTTAACTGATTGACTAACAATGAAAAAGTGACATTGAACTTGTCTGTATTTTTAATTATTGCTGTAATGACCCTCTCATGATGCAACAAGTTTTTTTTTTTAACACACAAATTCATATCAACAATCTTGCAAATGAAGTAAAATAATTTTAAATATATAACTATTCATTAGTTAGTCCTAGATAAGCCAGGTTTTAAAATATATAGCATCATACTGGTAATTATATTCTACCACCTAACTACTCTGTGAAGATGTCACAAGAGCTGAGTAAATAATAAGCTCACGTATTAGTTGCAAAGTTTTCAGTTCAGACCTTACCACTGACATATTTTCTGTCCTTGAGAAAGGAACAGATGAACCTTCTGATTCTGATCCTGTCAGCTGTTAGCAAAAGCAAACAATAGGAAGAATGATTTGATGGTGAAATGAGAAAGTAGCTGGAAAATAGCTACTTTGGCAATCTACATTTTTAAGACTTATATCTTGTCCTCATGCAAGAATAACTTACTGAATCTTCAAGTCAGACAAAGAAAGAATAAAGAAATTAAGATTGACAAATTGAACCATTGAAATGCTGTATTGGTTGAATTAGCACCAATGTCAAAACAAATACAATAATTTGCGCGTGCCAATGCTGTAGTACTTAAACTTAGTTCTCAGTATAATCAAAATTTAGCCATGGAAAATACTGGAAGCCTATGAATCTTAAAATGCAACAAATTTTAAATAAGCCACTGTTAGCAACAGACTTTTTTTATTTTATCAAATTTCTGGAATTATCAAGCTTAAGTCATTTTAATATAGTATGACATTGAAATTTGTCAGATGAGAATAGAGTAAAACCATAAGATATACAATAATAGATTAGAGTAGTTTTGAATGGACACAAATAATTAAATGATCGAAATAAATTTATTATATGCCACACAAATGGCAGCAATAACTAAATAATGCCATTAGGCTATTTTGAATCCTTCAAATCCATTATAACATTTACTAAAGACTGTTAACAAAGTAAAAAGCACATTCAGTGGAATGTGAACACACAAAAGCTGTATAGATCATTAAAGTACATAACAAAAGGGCAACTGCTCACAGAGTTTTAAAGAGCAAGAAATTCACCTACAAAATCAATTTCCAGTCTTAAATAGCACAATAAACAACTATCGGAAGAATCAGAACTGAATAAACCCATAAATGTCATTAGCAGACTCAAACAAATTCCATAAGTTGACATTAAAACTCCATTTGAAGAAATGGCTAAATTACAAGAATGGAATTGGACTATCACTGCCATTCAGAATTACATTACTTTTAGTCTTCTTCTTGGTGACAAAGGAAATCTTCAAGAAAGCATTACCAAAATGAATTCATTTAATGTACAGTTCAGTAATAAGTAATAGAACCACTAAAATCTGAATAAGAATTTGCTGTTAATCTACTGTCATCAAACAGCTATCCAAAACTGCCAAACTTAAAAGTAATGTAGACAATTTTTCACACATACAACTAATTTACTAAGTATTACTTTTTTTTTTGTATCAGAATCTATGAAAAATAGTAGCATCATTGATAGGTTTCCAAAGGACTAATTACTGGCTCACTTCATTTCTGAATGATAAAGGCGGAGTTATCAAACACAATGTATCTCATCTACTGTTTTTTAAAAATTTTTGGTCATTATCATCATTGCTATCATCATTCTACATCCATTTTTCCATGCAGCTTACCACTTGTTGTTGCCTGTTGTCATCTTTATGAAGTTCAATCTTTCAAGATCACTTTTCACCACATTTTACCATATCTTCCTCTCCTATAGGTTCCTTCCACTTTTAATGCTTGGAAATTCTTTATCCAACTGTGATCTTCCATGTGCATCACCTGACCATACCAATACAGTCTTCTCTCTTAAATACTACATCTGGTTCCTCTTATAGTCAGTTTTTCTCTCAGAACATTGTTCATACACACTAATGTTACACATCAAGCAGAGAACGTGCACCCCATTTCTTTTCAGCTTTTAAAAAAAAATCATCTGGATACACTCAGAGAGAGAATCTTTTTGTTGCCAGCAGAAGTAGTAGCTCTCATGTCCATTTTCTGACACTTTTACTCTGGTTTCTATGTTTTCAGAACATCTATTACTAATTAGAACATCTAGGTAATAGAAGCTATCAATAAATTATAGGGAACACTTTGAGCATTTGAAGGAAAAATTTGTAGTTGCTCTTAGTGCTAAGTATCCTTTTGCCCATATTACATACAAATCCCTTCTCTGTCAACCTACATGTAATCCCATTGAATCTCTTGTGTATCCATAGTTTAAATTGTTACATAGCAAGGAATACCAACCTAGTATTATTTTATATATCATGCATAGCCACTTCCTAGATGACATCAGACTTGCCTGATTTCTTTCTTGATAACTAAAATTTCTAACTTTGAAATATTTACCATAAAACCTTTCAGTTCTAGGTTTTGCTTAAACTTTTAGAATTTCTTCTCTAATTTTTCAGTAGATTCAGGTATGAATGAGAACTAGATTGTTAGCATACAGATGTTCCTATGCACAAATGGTCTTAAGCCCCTGTCATGGCCTGGAACATTAAATAAGCAGGATGGAGATAAGGGCTGAGTTTTAAAAGAGACCTACTTCTATGCTAAATTTCTTGCTGAACTTGATGAATTGCTTATGAGGAGTGATGCAGTTAAGGAGATGATATCAACAAGTTTTACAGGCAACTTCATAACTACAGAGTATGATACCTTGTCCAAGGTCATTTCTAGGTCAACAAATGCTTGTTGTAGTGGCTTCCGCTTTGCTCAGAACTTCTGTAAAAGACTCACTGGGTAGTGTCCTTTAGAAGCTCCTAGTTTTTTTTTTTTTCTTTTATTAGTCTCTACCTCCTCTTCCTTCTCAAAATATGTGTCACATAGTAATTTTTTTTAACTTACATCTGACCGAAGAATCTTTCAGCTTCCACATGCTCCTTTTACAGATTACCTTGTGATCCTGGATTTTCCAAGCTCTTACTCCGTCAAAGAAAAATTCAGTGTTCCTAACCATTTCCCTATCTCATTTCCTGGTGAGGAAAAAGAGTGTCTGCCTTGTGTGTTCATCTGAGAGCTAAGTGATCGGGTGGCTGGTCAGATTTCTTAAAATTAATGTTACAAACAGTAAGGTCACTTGCATCATGAAACTCCAAAAACCTTGAGCCCTTTTCCTTTTGTTTAGTATAGTCTACATGTAAACCAGACTATTTACTGATGGGCTTCCTCACAGTTTCATTAACTGGATTCAATTCACTCAGTCAAACTAGGGCTATGGAAGAAAACATTCGCGAGAGCATGTGTGTGTGTATGTGTGTGTGTGAAGACACTCATATATATGTCTATATCATGGTAGCTACATAAATTAAACTCATACCATAGATTCTGTTTAAACAGATATGTGAGAGGGTACAAGCAGCCATTAATAAGATATCTGCCAAGAGACACTATTAGCTACTTATGTGAAAGCATGGCATGAATTTAATTACATAGTTATTGTAAACATAGTTATGACTAGCAGTTGGAGTGATCAGATGTGTTTTCTTTGGTTCGTCAAATTAGTAGCACAGAAAAGAAGAAAATAATAATTCAATTCAATAATCAAATTATTATTTTGTTTTTTATAAGTACACAATATTCTAAGTTCTAAATATTCAATATTTGATAAACATATACTTTTTTTCTAGCTCGTTAGCATAAAACTATAAATATTTCCCTTTTTCTGCTACCATGAAATTAATAATCTTTAAAGTCACAAATGTGTTACATTAGCATTTTAAAAAAATCCTTAAACACACACACACCACAGAGATACTATATTTATCTGAGAACAAGCACTATTACACATTTTATATTTATATATATTTATATATAGCATTGTGCTATATTTCTTTCTTAAACACAATAAGGCTAATATGAACACAAATAATTGCCAAAATTGGTTCCAAAAAGACAAATGCATTAATGAATGAATGAGCTTTATGATAGTTTTTCAAACAATCCACCAACTTTTATTTTTGCCATCAACTGTAAGATAAACACAAATAAAGCTTCAGAGAAAAAAGTGCAAAATGTTTTTTCTGGACAAAAACTACACTTGGAAGCTCAATAAAATGTTCTCTTCATGCAGTGAAGTAACAACTGAATCTGCCACAATCATAATTTTATCCATTCCTCAGTTCAGTAGAAATAGAATTTTATTCACCATTTTTAAAATCCCCCACAAAATACAACCAACAATATATTGATTATAGCTATTGAATCTAATAATTATAGATACAAAGACAATATCTATCGTTGAGCCCACTGCAAACTTATGATTAAAGAAGATGGAAAACTAGGCAAATACACTACACAGATGAGGACATAGTCTTTAATAGAACCACGAGTAATAATAACAATTGTAGAAAAAAAAAATATATATATATATTATATATATATATAGGCGCAGGAGTGGCTGTGTGGTAAGTAGCTTCTTTACCAACCACATGGTTCCGGGTTCAGTCCCACTGCGTGGCATCTTGGGCAAGTGTCTTCTGCTATAGCCCCGGGCCGACCAATGCCTTGTGAATGGATTTGGTAGATGGAAACTGAAAGAAGCCTGTCGTATATATGTATATATATATGTATGTGTGTGTATATGTTTGTGTGTCTGTGTTCGTCCCCCCACCATTGTTTGACAACCGATGCTGGTGTGTTTATGTCCCCGTTACTTAGCAGTTCGGCAAAAAGAGACCGATAGAATAAGTACTGGGCTTACAAAGAATAAGTCCTGGGGTCGATTTGCTCGACTAAAGGTGGTGCTCCAGCATGGCTGCAGTCAAATGACTGAAACAAGTAAAAGAGTAAAAGAGAATATATTGTTATATTTCGGAATGGTCATTTTGCCAGTTTAGCCAATAAAAACACGCGCACTATATATTTGGTGTTACTTTGCTTCAGTGTTATTTATTTTTTACATTAATCTTAATCTTATTTCGGCCAGAGTTCTTTCGTCACACTCCTGTGACCGCATCATTGGCCAGAGTTCTAAACTGGCAAAATGACCATTCCGAAGTATAACAATATCTGTTTCAACACACGACTTCACATAAAAAATCTTGCACAACAAATATATAAACGTACTATATATATATATATATATATATATATATATATATATATATATATGTATGTATGTATGTATAAGTACAGGCATGGTTATGTGGTAAGAAGCTTGCTTCTCAACCATATAGTTCTGGGTAGACTCAGTGCAACCAAAGCCTTGTGAGTGAATTTGGAGGGTGGAAACTGAAAGAAGCCCATTTTGCATATATATATATATATATATATATATATATAAATATTATGTGTGTGTGGGTGTGTGTGTGTCTTTGTGTTATTCCTTCTACCATTGCTTAACAACCGGTGTTGGTGCGTTTTACATTCCAGTAACTTAGCAGTCTGACAAAAGGAATCAATAGAATAAGTACCAGGCTTAAAAATAAGTATTGGGGTCAGTTCATCTGACTAAAAATTCTTCAAGGTAAAAATTCTCCAGCATGACCACAGTCTAATACTGGAACAAGTAAAAGATATATTCATATAAATACACATACACACAAATAAACTGGAAAATTAGGAATGTAGCATACCAAATGAAATGCATGGAAGAATAATAACTTATACAAGTAAAAGCACCTGCAAATTAGAGGACAGAGAAGCACTGGCAAGAGTATAGAGTAGATAAGAGGCCTACGTTGCTACTCTATCAACATGCTAATGATACACTCTTTTACTTGTTTCAGTCATCTGACTGCGGCCATGCTGGAGCACTGCCTTTATTCGAGCAAATCGACCCTGGGACTTATTCTTTGTAAGCCCAGTATTTATTCTATCGGTCTCTTTTGCCGAACCGCTAAGTGACGGGGGACGTAAACACACCAGCATCGGTTGTCAAGCAATGCTAGGGGGACAAACACAGACACACAAACACATATACACACATATATATATATATACATATATACGACAGGCTTCTTTCAGTTTCCGTCTACCAAATCCACTCACAAGGCATTGGTCGGCCCGGGGCTATAGCAGAAGACACTTGCCCAAGATGCCTCGCAGTGGGACTGAACCCGGAACCATGTGGTTGGTTAGCAAGCTACTTACCACACAGCCACTCCTGCGCCTTGATATGAGGTGATATCAAAAAGTTCCCGGACTAATTCTGTAGCACACCAACAGATGGCAGCACATGGTTGCATGCACAGTGAGAGCTAGCAGTGACCTTCATGAGGCAGTGTTTTCCTTCCACCTTTACTCTGGATTCTATATTTTCAGAACGTCTATTACTTGTTGTGAAATTTCTATTTTTGTGATCACGTGTATGCTGTAGCCTGGAACAAAGATTCAATGTGAAATTTTGTGTTAAACTTGGAAAGTCTGCTACAGAGACATACAGCATGCTTTGGCAAGCATATGGCAATGAGGCAAGGGTCATACACAATATTTCAAGTGGCATGGGTACTTCAAAAGCCACAGCTCAATCAATAGCATGCTCATCATTTTTTTTTGACATCCACAGTACTGTGCATCAAGAATTCGGCCCCACCCCAGGGCCAGACCATCACTCAAGAGTTCTACTGTGACATTTTGAAGTGTTTGAAGGAGGACATTTGACAAAAGCAACCAGATCTGTGAAGCACAAAGAATTGGATTCTTCAAGACGACAATGCACCCTGTCACTGAGCTCGGCTCATTCATGAGTTTCTTGCTAAAAACAATATGGTAGCACTTCAGCACTCACTGTGTTTGCCTGATTTAGCACCTGAAGACTTCCATCTCTTCCTCAAGATGAAATTGCAGCTTAAAAGGTCACCGTTTTAACACTGTTGTCAAGATCAAGAGCAAATCACACAAGGTCCTTGACTTGCTTATGGAAAACAACTTCCAGGCCAGATTCCCAAAATGGCAAGAATGCTGGGACCGGTGTATTATTGTGCAAAGTGACTATTTCGAAGGAGATGATCTTAAAACTTTGGTAAATAAACTATTTTTTATTAAACATAACTAGTCTGGAAATTTTGTGATACCATCTTGTAAACACGACAGCATGTTGGGAAACAAAGAAACAAAAATTTCTTCCTTGCCACATCTTCATCTTTTGTTTTGTTTTTTCCCACCTGGAATAATCATATATCTCTCAATAGCAAGACACTCATTCCTATCTCTCTATCATACTTTAACCTTTCATCACATAACATAAAACAACTTCCTTCAGTACTAATCCCATCTCATTCAGTTGAGGGAGGTTTTGTCTTGCAAGTTATTCAATGACCTCACAAGTGCTGGTGCCATGTAAAAAGCACCCAGAACACACTGTAAAGTGATTGGTCAGAATCGTTAGCACGTCGGGTGAAATGCTTAGCAGTATTTCGTCTGCCGCTACGTTCTGAGTTCAAATTCCGACGAGGTCGACTTTGCCTTTCATCTTTTCGGGGTCGATTAAATAAGTACCAATTACGCACTGGAGTCGATATAATCAACTTAATCCGTTTGTCTGTCCTTGTTTGTCCTCTCTGTGTTTAGCTCCTTGTGGGTAGTAAAGAAATAGGTATTGGGAAAGGCATCCAGCTGTAGAAACCATGCCAAAGCAAACACTGGAGTTTGGTGCAGTCTTATGCTCATCAGCTCAAGTCAAACCATCCAACCTATGTCTGCATGGAAAAATGGATGTTAAATGATAATAATGATGCTGGTGATGATAGCACCCACATATTGCAATGTTACAACAAATAAAAGTTATATGCATAACAGAAAAATGAGTCACTCTTAAGAAAAAGTACAAGAGAAATGGCAACTACCTTACCACCATTGATTCCTATGCACAACAGAGTTGTATTTGTATGTATAAAAGACAACACTAGCAATGACTCCAGCACCATCTGACACTGAATATGTATGTCCTACTACTACAATACATATATGTTTGTATAAGTACACATATGTGTGTGTGTGTGTATATTTATGTGTTCATGTGTGTGTGTGCACGTTTGTGTGTACAACTATGTGTGTGAATATACAGATGTGTATTTGTATGTGAGTGACTAAGAAACAGAAAGAGAATAACCAGAAATTTGTAGACAAATTCTTTATTTCCTTGAGAGATAATAAAAGGAATACAGGGTCATAAAGTGCAACTTGATGAAACAAGCGACAAGCAGTTTCATGCATGCATGCACACGCAAGCATACACAGTCTGCTCACATAAACACTCAGCAAAAACCAAACAAAAGAAAAATCAAAACCCAAAGAAAGCACATGTATACAAACCCATACATACCATCATACACACACACACATACGCTAAAAGTGTAAATACAGTACTGAGTTTGGCTACGTGACAGACTTGGAGTAATAAGGGTATGCCATAGAGAAGGTAATGGGTGGCATCTCAAAAGGACTCTCAAAAACCACCTGACTGATTAAACAATTAATCAAGCAATTGATTAGTTAATTGGTTAATTAGTTAACAAATAACAGTAATAGTAATCAATGAAATAGAACCATTGAGTGCATGTGTGTGTGTCTCTATTGGTAAAAGTTACCTTTCCAAAACATGTTTCAACAAATGATTCACATCTAGAATCTTGTAAAAGAATTACATGTGTGTGTATATGTACACGCACACACATACATACATGCATACATACATACATACATACATGCATACATACATGCATACATACATGCATACATACATACATACATACATACATACATACATGCATACATACATACATACATGCATACATACATACATACATGCATACATGCATACATACATACATACATACATGCTGATGAGAGAGAGACAAACACATACATACAAACATCAACTAAGTTTATTGATTCCATTTCTCAACATTACACTATATTCTTTTCCTTTGATTCTCAACAACCAGTTAATAGTGACTTGATAACTTGAAGAGACAAGATACAAGAAATATATAATCGTGATCTTAATGATAGCATTCAAAATGTTAACTCTTTTATTCGGCTGAAAATTCAAACATTATCTTTGATAAAGTTAGATTTGATAACAACTGAAAACAGATACTTCAGTATTACTCACCCTCTCTCATTTTAAGCTTGCTTTTATATTTTTCTGATACATAGATATGTTTTTCTGATATATAGTGCGTGCATTTATTTGGCAAAAAGAAAAAAAAAAAAAAAAAGAAAATGACCATCCCAAAATATAACATTATCTATTTCAACACACAATTTCACATCAGGACTCTTGCAAAACAAATACATAAACATAAGTTTCTGATATACATACATACCTATATCATCATCATCATCATCATCATTTAGCGTCCGCTTTCCATGCTAGCATGGGTTGGACGGGTCAACTGGGGTCTGTGAAGCTGGAAGGCTTCGTCAGGCCCAGTCAGATCTGGCAGTGTTTCTACGGCTGGATGCCCTTCCTAACGCCAACCACTCCGCGAGTGTACTGGGTGTTTTTTACATGCCACCTGCACAGGTGCCAGACAGAGCCGGCAAATGGCCATGAACGGATGGTGCTTTTACGTGTCACCGGCACGGGGCCAGGCGATGCTGGCAACGGACACGAACGGATGGTGCTTTTACGTGCCACCGACACAGGGCCAGACAGAGCTGGCAAACGGCCACAAACGGACGGTGCTTTTACGTGTCACCGGCACGGGGGCCAGCTGAGGCTGGCAATGGACACGAACGGATGGTGCTTTTACGTGCCACAGACAGAGCTGGCAAACGGCCATGAACGGACAGTGCTTTTATGTGTATATCTATACACACACACACACACTGAAACACTTGCACATTTTGGTGTATATTTAAAGATATATATATATATATATATATATATCTTTGGCATCTGTGGTACTCTTCCCAGGTACAAAACCAAACTGTATCTCATCTAGTTTGATTCTATTTCTAAGATATATATATATATAATTAAAAAATATAAATATAAATATAAATTAATAATTTTGAATTTAAATAATTTAAATTTTATATATTTTGTAACTTATATTAACTATTTTTATTTTTATGTTTTGGTTTATGTTTTTCACTGTTTGATTTGCCTAATAGTGGTTTTATCATTAATTTAAGATATATATATATATATATACATATATACAGACATATATATATATACATATATATATATACATACATATATATACATACATATATATACATACATATATATACAGACATATATACAGACATATATATATACATACATATATACAGACATATATATATACATACATATATACGTACATATATATATATACATACACATATATATACACACACACACACACATATATATATATACACATATATACATACATATATATACATATATATATATATACATACACACATATACATATATATATATACATACACACATATATATATATATATATTAATATATATACATACACACATATATATATATATACATATACCACATATATATATATACATACATATATATATACATACACACATATATATATATACATACATATATACATACATACATACACACATATATATATATATACACATACATACATACATACATACATAAATATACATACACACACACACACATATATATACACACACAACACACACACACACAGACAATTGTACAAGCGTGTCAAATATGTAATTTTTTTTTCCAAAATATATCGGTTTTGAAATACACTTACAACAGTAAGATATTTCATTTATGTACAAATAAAAATACATTGTATGTATTTATGTTTTGAGTTTTATAAAGGTTATAGTCTTTTTGAATTTTTCTAAGTACCATAGTATATACTTATACACTAGTGTTGCTCATAATATGATGCGTAACTTTAGAAGAATATTTTTGTTAACAATTTAACTTTTAGCAAGTCTTACAGTGCTTAGACAAAATGATGAAATGAATACTAATTTTCAAAAGAAAAATATTTATTACCTTGAAATAAAATAATAGAATAAAACAAATTTCTGATTTGTATAAACACTGTCATTTACTCCCTCTCCTACTCCTCTATCCCCATGAATTTCTCTCTCTCTCTTTCTCTCTCTCTCTCTCCTCTCTCTCAGTGTATGTATGTGTCTATGAATAGTGTCCCTTTACTCATTGCTGGCACTTCTTATGTTAACACTTTGTATCTCTCTTTTACTTTCCTTCTCTATATGAGGTAAAGTGTGTCTGGAGAAATCACCTAGGTAACCAACATTTACATCATCTATTATATATGTATATCTGTGTATAAATATCATATATATATGTATATATATATATATTATATATAATATAATGTAATGGAGTGGCTGTGTGGTAAGTAGCTTGCTTATCAACCACATGGTTCCGGGTTCAGTCCCATTGCGTGGCACCTTGGGCAAGTGTCTTCTACTATAGCCTCCAGGCCGACCAAAGCCTTGTGAGTGGATTTGGTAGACAGAAACTGAAAGAAGCCCGTCGTATATATGTATATATATATGTGTATGTGTGTGTGTGCGTGTATGTTTGTGTTTGTCCCCCTGGCATCGCTTGACAACCGATGCTGTTGTGTTTATGTCCCCGTCACTTAGCGGTTCAGCAAAAGAGACCGATAGAATGAGTACTGGGCTTACAAAGAATAAGTCCCGGGGTCGAGTTGCTCAATTAAAGGTGGTGCTCCAGCATGGCCGCAGTCAAATGACTGAAACAAGTAAAAGAGTATAATATAATATAACTAACACTATGACTCGGCGTTGCTGGGTCTAGTGCTAGTGCTTGTTGTTCATTGCCGGGTCACAAAAATTTCTCACTAAATCAAGAGCTAAGTTTATCACATTGCAGCCTGGGCCAGTTTTGTTGTTTATGAGCAAGTTGGAGCTTTTTATGAGAGTAATTAATATTCATTGAACTTCAGTTTTCACACCTGGAATAGCATAATCATGGAAAATTAGCGGGACTGTGCACATGCCATTAGTCGGACAAAAAAGGAGGCAGAAGAAAGGAAAAAACTTGAATTTGGCCGTAAATTAACTTATGGGCATAAGGGGTCGGTTTATTGATCTTTTTAATGGCTCTCTGGGGTGACTGGGGAAATGAAAAGATCTTCACGACCACCCTCAGACAGTTTTGAAAGCCTATAGAAAATACGAGCCCTTTATGTTAAAAACTGTGGATTTGTATAAAGGACACACAGACATTTTGCCGTTTATAGATATAGAGATATAATATAATATATATTGTATATATCGTCATCATCATCATCATCTTAATATTTATTCTTCCATGCATACATTGAAAAGTAGATGAGGGTACTTTGGTGGAGTCAGAATTTTCTAAGGTCAGATGCCCTTCCTGATGCCAGTCACCAATAATCTCCTAGACTGAAATAAATATAGGGGTTGATGCTTAAGAGTCTTTCAAAAAGGCAACCCAGCAAGGCCGTAGTTCAATAATTGAAAACAGGAAAAGAATATCTATATATCATTTAATGTACACTGTATTAAAAGAAGAGCTACTAATAGTTTCTTGCCATTGAGACATGTGGTTAGGCAGGTTTTATAATGTGCCTCTAAGCAATCTTCATTATATTTCTCTCTCAATGAATGGAGTATTGTTTCGTTGATCTTACATTAGGATGTGTGTGTGTGTGCATGCGTGTGAGTGAGTGAGTTAGTAAGTGAAGGCATGTAGTCTAGTGGTCAGGCTGTTGCGCTCATGATTGCTAGATCAAGGGTTCAATTCCCAGACCAGGTGGTGTGTTGTGTTCTTGAGCAAAACACTTCATTTCAGGTTGCTCTGAAATCATTTCAACACAGGAAGTGTGACATACTTGTGCACCTGCACAGGTAAAGTTCTCTTGATGGAGAGAGAGTGAGCTAATGTACAACACATATATTTCATCACTATAAACAAATCATTAGCATAGGTCATTCGGCAAAAACTGAACGCTAGTACATTGTCTTCAATGGGAGCCATCGAATCAAGTGAAATCATAGTAATGGCCAATGCTGGTGTCACGTAACTGGCATGTAAAAAGCAACTTTTGAGCACTGGGCCTCACGGAGGCAATGACAAATGACTGAAACCTTTGGCAATATACTGTGCTTGAGAAGACTCATCAAGCTATGTGAAAAAGTAGCTGTGGCAGATACTAGTGTTATGCAATTAGCACCCATGCTAGTGGCACATAAAAGCACCCATTACACTCTGAGTGGTTGGCATAAGTAAGGGCATCTAGCTGAAAAAACCATGCCAGTTCAGACTGGAGTCTGGTGCAACCCCTCAGTTTTCCAGCCCTGATCAAAACATTCAACCCATGCCAGCATGGATAGTGGTCATTAAATGATGATGATGATGATGATATATTCTAATAATTATGACCTATAGTTGGAAAGAAATTATCAGCAAGTTGTGAAATTATTTCCTAACCAACATAATTTACACAGAAACTCATTTGCTAATATAATTAATACTATAATTTACTATCATAATGTATTACTTGATCTCATTATACAGGAATTAGGAGAAATGCCGTTAAAACTGTTGTAGATTATTGTCACAATAAAACCTCGGACCAAAGAGACATTTCAAATCATACTATGAACCACTTTAAAACGGCAACACTCATATGTGTGAATAAAACACAGCAGAAACAAAATCAGATATTTAAACAGTGTGTGTGTGTGTGTGTGTGTGTATGTGTGCATTTTTATCTCTCCCTCCTTCTCTCTCTCTCTCTCTCTCCTCTCTCTCTCTCTCTCTCCACAAGAAATATAGAAACTAGAAGTGTCTGTAGGGGTAATACAGCCTTTTGTATATGACCATTGAGTCAATTCAGCAAACATAAACACAGTGTAGTTAGTGAGATTACAGATTCACAGCAGATCATCACTGCATGAAATGTTATATTCATGAAAGGTTAAACATTAATCTCAAGACTAGTAAGGTGTAAAAACACTGCAGCAACAAACATGCGAAATAAAAACTATACTATAGCTATGAACAATCCACAATTCTGAAGATGAGAAAAATTAATATAAAGAGAGAAAAAACAAGCATAAAATGCAAAGTATTTTCTTAACATTATTTTATATCTTACAAGGTTCAAAGAATGTTATGCTTCACCATGTGTCGGAAATGGTGAAGTTATGTTCATTTTTAGCTTTTGTAAGTATAATCGCTGTTATAAATTCTTGATTGTATTTCAAACATACTCAAATAGTCAGTATTGAGTTACACATCAAAGGGCATTCGTTTAAAATGTAACTAATAAGCCATAATTAACACTTCTGCCTATCATAGAGAAGGGATGAAATAAGCAACATGTATATGTGTAGTATGTATGCATGTATATTAGTATGTATGTGCGTGTGTGTGTGTGTGTGAAGGTGTGTGGCTTAGTGGTTAGGGCATTCGGCTCACAATTGTAAGGTCGTGAGTTCAATTCCCGGCAACGTGTTGTGTCCTTGAGCAAGACATTTTATTTCACATTGCTCCAGTCCAGTCAGCTGGCAAAAGTGAGTTGTACTTGTATTTCTCACACACACACACACATATATATATATATACATATATAAACATATACATATGTATACATATATATATATACATATGTATATATACATATATATACATATATATATACATGTATATATACACACATTATATATATATATATATATATATATATATATACATATACACATATATATACATATATATACATATATATATATACATTTATACATATATATACATATATATATATATATACATTTATATATATATATATATATATATATATAGGCATAAATATATATATATACATATAAACACACACATACAGACACAAACATATATATACATACATGTACATACAGAGAATAAAAGAAAGAACCTGCAGAGCAAATAACTCAAATGTTTAAATAACAAGAATAGTACTTCATTCAAGAAAGAAGAATTTTAAAAAATTTTATTGCTTTTATAATAACAAATAAGCACCAAAAAATTTTAATATTTCAGAAATAAAATCAAATATTAAAAAAAAAAACTAACTTTGACCATGACTCCTGCAAAGATATTGCAAAAGCAACGAAGGAGAAATATACCATTATTGTTTATTAAAGATTAAATAATACTCTCTGTTGAGTCAAATAACCAAGAAAGTTCCAAATATTCAGTCAGATTAATGGTTCTTCTGAAATTGATTTTTTGCTTATTTATTTGTTTTATTGCAAGATGCAAATGTGGTATATGTTATGTATATTGGAAGCAGCAATTTTTACTTCAAAAAATTTAATAATCAGGCAGCAATTACCTTTTTAACTGGCTATTAATATAAACCAATCAAATCAATGTTTTATATTATACACACATACAGACACACACATACACACATACATACACACACAGATGCACATGCACACACACATACATGCACACACACACGCACACAGACACACACACCCTCACAACATGGTTGTTTAAAACTTCAATTTGGAGTTGAGTTGAAACTGATTTCTAAAATATTATTAACCATAAACTGGAAGTAAAAGCAATGAATTCAAGGAAGGAAGTATTATTAAAATTCTAAGATGACCTTTAGTACACATTGAGTAAATTATTTTACAAAATATCAGATCTTCTGCATCGTGTCAATTTTGTATTAAGTTATTTCATGAGAGGAAAATATCTTGTTTTATTTTAAAGAATTAACAATTTTAACCATTTTAAACCAAAAACACAAAAAGCAATATAAGCGGGACCAGCCATCTGAATGTGGCTAGGGACAGGGCGGGGTGGTGGGGGTGTTACTGATGCATTTAGCCCCAGGCGACTATAGACGTCACCAGGAGAGCCGACACCATCACGGTGTCCTTGCTAGCCTGTAAAGGGAGATCAGCCTCCCCGAAGATACAGATGCTACACACGGACCGGTTTCGAGGTATTGCCTCTCGTCAGCGCATGGCAAACACCGTTCTTCGTTGAGGGACTTCCTCTACAGGCTAGAAATATATAGATTTTCACTGTAAACACAGTCACTGGCGTCGAAAATCTGTTCGATAACAATAATAAATCTCTAAGCGAGGTATAAACAGTAACTGCTCTGTTATATAAGCGGGACCAGCCATCTGAATGTGGCTAGGGACAGGGCGGGGTGGTGTAACACCAATAATCACAGTAACAATAAAGCCACAAATTTCAATAAATAATCAAAAAATGAAAATAAATTGTCAGGTACATGGCCCCTAATTTTGGGAAGGGAACAGTCATTTATATGAGACCCTAGTTAAAAGATGAAAGGTTAGGTCAAGTTTGGTAAAATTTGAATTCAAAACATAAAGGATGTAACTAAATACTGCCAGGAATTTTCTCCACTTTTCTGACAACTAACCACCCCTAATAGTGACAACATTAACAGTCCTTTCTGCTATAGGCACAAGGCATGAAATTATGGGGCTAGTTTATAACATCAACCCCAGTGGTACTTATTTTAACAACACCCAAATGATGAAAGGCAAAGTCAAACTTGGTGGAATTGGAACTCAGAACATAAAGAGCCAGAAGATATGCTACTAAACATTTTGTCTGACACGGTAATGATTCCGTCAGCTCATTACTTCAATAAGAAATCATCCTCAGCAGAATTTCAACTCAGAATGTAAAGACAGATGAGATGCTACTAAGCATTTTGTCTGGTGCACTAACAATTCTGTCAGCTCACTGTCTTCTTCTTCTTCTTCTGAACAACAACAATAGATGCCCTGAAGCAGTACCAGACAGTGGCTCTCATGGCTTCTGATCTTCACTGATTGGAAGCGTTATCATGTACATTGTTTTGTCTTGGTATAAAAGATGGGCTACAGCAAATATTTTGCTCAATACCACAGATTTGCTTGTCAGTTGTTTGACTTTAACCAGTTGACCATGTCCCTTAGTGGCTCTGACTACGAGCAGAAGTACTGGGGGAGCATCATAGCCATGTGTTGAAAGGAATTCTTGGAGATTTGGATAATTCACCTTTGGAAACATGGGTGGTTCATTTAACATCCTTAAACAATCCTTATTCAGGGACCTTTTGAGCGGGATGGGCTACTCGACCAGAAGAAAATTCTAACCAGGCCCCACCTGCAAAGTCATGCACTGTTTATCTTGATATGAGATCGCCATGTCGGGCACATATGGTTGTGATGTATGTGCCTGGTGTACCCTCAACAGACGGGTAGTCATGATGGGTATACTGGGCTTCGTATATTTTACCCCAGTGTCACTTTGATGGCATGCACTGCTCTCTCACTCAATAATAATAATAATCCTTTCTATTATAGGCACCAGACCTGAAATTTTGAAGGAGGGTGCTAGTCAATTACATCGATCCCAGTACTCAACTGGTACTTAATTTATCAAGGTTGATAAATTAAGTAATAATAATAATAATCCTTTCTACTATAGGCACAAGGCCTGAAATTTAAGGGAAAGGGACTAGTTGATCACATCGACACCAGTACCCTAAAGGGATGAAAAAACAAAGGTGACCGCAGTAAGAGTTCAAGTTAAATATAAAGAGCCCTAACTAAAATACCACAAGGAATTTTGACTAATTCACAACCTCTACTCAACCTTCCAAGGATAGTTTTTCTCTCAGTCCATTTCTCAGTGAGGTTAGCTACAAAGACTATTCTTTAAATACTCAAACATCTTAGAATTTGGTGCTTTTAAGAATTTGGAAATACTCTTTACATTTCTCAGCATTTAAGCTGTATTTACAAATCTGTCAAGTAAATTTTTATCAAGCACTAATCAAAAGCTTCTGGCATTCTTAGTTGAATCTCTTAAATATATTACTGCTATGTCTTTCGAAGTGATGACTGACTGATGCTATCGCAGAACCATTAAGTCAATAAATATTAAGAACATCTACTAGTAATGTTGCACCTCCATGTAAAATATCTATCATTCTTATGTGATTGGGTGGCAAAAGTTCATTCAGTCAATAATATCTAAAAGCTAACAACATATATTAGACTCAAGTAATATGATTAAAATCCTGACACATATAGCTCTCCAGTTCAATAGTGATTTGATAGAAAGTAAAATATTCTACTAACAATAAAATCATTAAGCTTAATAAGAATTTTTTACAGTATTTCTGCTTCCATCATGTTAAAAGGAAAAAAAAAATACACAAAGTTGATGGAAATAAATAATTTCAGTAGATATATTTTATTTGAACAATATATGACAGGTGTGGTTATGCGGATAAGAAATTTGCTTTATAGCCACATGGTTTCAGGTTCAGTCACACTGTGTAGCACATTCAGCAAGTGCATTCTGTTAAAGGCAAGGGTCAATCAAAGCCTTATGCGTGGATTTGGTAGATGGAAGCTGAAAGTAGCCTGTCATATACATATCCTTATATGGGGAGGATGCATGTGTGTGTGTATGTGTGTCACTAGATCGACATCAGGAATTGCAGTGACAATTATATCATAACTGTAGATGACATCAGGTAGCCTAAATGGTCTCAGCACTTTAATTGGCATACACTAGACATATACCCAAAGTCCAGATATACATACATGTGTGTGTGTGTGGTGTGTGTGTGTGTACTGTATGTGTTTGTGTCCCTTTGTCTTGAGGTCAAGTGGTAGTTGTAAACAATTTCACTTGTTATATAAACACTGCCAATTATTTCCAATAATTTGCTGACATAAAGAAATAACACAAGTGAAGCTTGGCAAGAGAAAGGGCATCCAGCGATAGAACACCTACCTCAATAAACACTGTCTGACCCATGCCAGCATGGAAAAGTGGACATTAAAATGATGATGGCGATGGATATGGTTAATCTTTATGCCCATCCATAGCCAAAGAGAAGTTGAAATAACTTCAAATGCAAATAACACATATATCAAGACATGATGTACAGTCTACATAATAAGCTTGTGAATAAGATAATTACTACAGTCAATTGTCTGTTAAAAATGAGTAACCATATAATTACTATGCATTTAACAAAAAAACATAAGCTTATTAGTATTCTAGGTCTTCGGTGACTATTTCAATCATTCTTCCACACACATGTGCACGTGCACACCCACATACACAACTTTCTTTACACCTAGTACATAATCAGCTATATTAACTATAAGAATACATACATACATTCAAATGTATAATGTGTGTGTGTGTGTGTGTGTGTGTGTGTGCACGTGCACATATACATTTGATATATACAGGGTGTTAGTTAGTTAGTTAGTTAATTAATTTGGCTCAAAAGCAAATAGCAAGGCCATGTAGGGGGACATGGAGTTAAGTACAGGGTGGTGTTCATGTAAAGAGTTCAGGCCACTTGTGGTCAAGGGAGACTTTGAACCGAGCGGTCGTCGGCATCTTCACCATCTCGTCTGGCAGCTTGTTCCACAGATCCGCAACCCAGACGGAGAAAGCTCCTCTCCTTCGATTGAGATGAAATCACCGCAGGTAGAGCTTTTCGGAATGACCCCGCAGCCGACGCTCTGGAACAGGAGTGAAGAACAGCTCTTTCGAGAGGTTACACTTTCCGCTTATGATGTTGTGGGCGAGAATGAGATCACCACGGCGGCGGCGTTTTTCAAGAGAATAAAGGTCGAGCGTCCTCAGCCTTTCTTCGTAGGACAAATTTTTGAGACCATGAACCATGCGGGTAGCCAGCTTCTGGACTCTTTCGAGATGCTGTATGTCTTTGAGGAGATAAGGAGAAGAGGCTTGAATCCCGTACTCCAATATGTATAAGGTATTTGAGGACATATATTTTTTGGGGTCATTGCTGCATTTCTTGGTAACTCTGTATAATCTTTGTTTCAGAAAATATTAACGGCAGACCCTCAGCTTACACAAGAAATGAAGAGGCATGCTGTTATTGTGGTAATAGAGGCTGAGCATAGCAATTCAAAAATATCTCGATTTTTAAAAGTTGCCAGATCTTTTGTCTATAAAGTTTGTAAGGAGCTAGAGACTGAAAATAGAAACATATCACCAGTATCAAAACATAAAAAGCATTCTAAACATCCTGAAATCATCAGAACACCTGAATTTATTCAGTATGTTCAACAGATCAATTGCAAAAGATCTCCATGTGTCAGAAGGAACAGTCAGAAATGATGTCCATGATGACATCAAATATAAGTCTTATATGACGAGGAAAGGTTAATTTGTTTGAAAAAGCAAAAGAAAATCACTACATCAGATCTAAAAGGCTCTTAAACAAACTGAAAAATCCAGCAGAAAAGATTTGATTTGTTTTGTTTTTTTTTCAAACAAGAAAACTTCGACCAAGATCAAAAAGTTAACAGAAGAAATGACAGATGGTTATGTGCAGACCCATCTGAAGTCCCAAGTGTTAAGCATACAAAATTTCCTGCAACTGTCTTGGTTTTAGGGGTTGTCAGCAATGAAGGACATGTGATGCCTCCTTAATTCTTTCCACAAGGCCTTAGAGTTAACTCTGCCACATACATTGAGGTCCTGGAAATAATTGTTAAGCCCAGGATAGACAGTGTATGCAATGGAAGGCCATATGTGTTTCAGTAAAACTCTGTACTATCACACATGGATCTAGTAAAACAGGAATGGATGGCTGAAAATTTTCATGATCACATAACCCTTAACATTTGGCCTCCTAATTCCCCAGACCTCAATCCATTGGACTATTACATATGGAGCATTGTTAAAAGAGAGGTCAATGAACATGCCCATAACACCAAAGATTCTTTGAAAGCTGCCATAGTCAGAGTAATGTCCAAAATGAACCAGGACCACTTGATTTGAGCATGCAGATGATTTAGATCTCATACAGAAGCAGTTGTTGAGGCTGAAGGTGGCTTTATTGAATAACATTGAATAACAAGTAAGTTTATTTTTATCCTCAAAGCATTTCTTGATAAATAAAGTTATCTGTTATTACATTATTTTATGTTTTCTTTTTAAAACATAAATCTGTCCTCAAATATCTTATGCACCCTGTGTGTGTGTGTGTGTGTGTGTGTGTATATATATATATATGTGTGTGTGTGTGTATGTGTGTGTGTGTGTATATATATATATATATATATATATGTGTGTGTATATATGTGTATATATATATATATATATATATACACACACACACACACATATATATACGAGGGTGTGCTGAAAAGTTCCTGGCTTTGAGTATAATAAAACACAGGAGGATCAGTTAATTATGATTTTATTCAACATATTCCCCTCTCAGATTCACACATTTATTGCAGTGCTCCTTCAGTTTTTCTAAACCCTATAACAAAACCCGGAAGGTTGGGCCTCCAAACAGACCTTTCACAATACCCTTAAAGCCAGGAACTTTTCAGCACCCTCTCATATATAAAGCAGGTGGTTCCATATATACAGCAAGGACCACATTGAGGAAGCTTTGAGAGTAAGAAGAGAAAATATGCTGAGCAAGTGGTAAGTGGAGTTATGCAAAAGTAACTCCACTTGGCAAGCAAAGTGTAAACCCACAAAGGTGTTTATAGAGGGTTTGTAGGCCAGTCCCTGTGCAGGGCTTACAATATGCTTGGCATCACAGTAGGCAGAAGGCCATCAGGTTGGCTGAGGAAATGGCAGAGGTTACCTCAAGATGGCTATGGATCAGGTGGTGTGAACCCTGAAAGTGGAAGTGCTACTAGGTTTAGAGCTAACTAGATACAAGCTGGAGATTAACAAACCTGACTGTGTTGCCTGAATGAGGGTGTCTGACGTTGAAAGACCAAAATCATCAATTGATCTCAGGAAACATCACTGAAGATGTGTCCAGGTGCATCTCAGGATGATGTATGGACAAAAAACACTGTATACACTGTTATGTTTTTATATACATGTGTGTGTATGTGTGTGTATATCTTTTATCTTTTACTTGTTTCAGTCATTAGATTGCAGCCATGCTGGGGCACCATGTTGAAGAATCTTAACTGAATGAATCAACCCCAGTACTTTTTTTTAAAGCCTGCTACTTATTGATATCTTTTGCTGAACTGCCAAGTTACGGGGATGCAAACACACCAACACCAGTTGTCAAGCAGTGGTGAAAGGATGGACACACACACAGATACACATACACACATATATATATATACACTACAGGTTTTTCAGTTTCTGTTTACCAAATCCACTCACAATGCTTTGGTTGGCCCAAGGTTATAGCAGAAAACACTTGCCCAAGAGGCCATACAGTGGGACTGAATCGAGAACCATATGGTTGGGAAGCAAAGCTTCTTACCAAACAGCCATATCTGCACCTGTTCTTTTATTCATTTTAGTCACACAGCTACAGGCATGCTGGAGCACCACCATATATATTATCATCATCCTCCTTTAACGTCCGCTTTCCATGTTAGCATGGGTTGTACGATTTGACTGAGGACTGGCAAACAAGATGGCTGCACCAGACTCCAATCTGATCTGGCAGAGTTTCTACAGCTGGATGCCCCTCCTAACGCCATATATATATATATACATAATTATAAACGGAAAAGACTTTCTCACCTTCCCGAACATCAAACTAAAACACCTGCTTGTTGTTTATACACCTGTCTTCATCTTTTGTTTTTCTGTAAATTACACCTTTATGTATATATATATATATATATATATATATATATATATAATGATGAATGTTTTTATATATAATGAACGTGAAATACAGGAAGGGACGAACACGGAACACAGACAAATCATTCGAAGCCTTCAATCTTCAGTCAGACACCGAATCATCATAGCAAATTTCGGCTGTTCAATTCTGATATTTGCTCCAACTCGGCCAGCCCCAAGGAAAAAAAACTAAGCTGTAAGCATTAGATTTCTTGGTAGAAGACAGGAATGTGAACGCACAAGACGGATGTGAATACAAGAGACGAAAACGAAATTGAAAACAGTAATGAATAAACAAAATATATATAACGGTGGTTGTCATACGACTTTAGACCAAATGAGACAAAAACAACAACAACAACATAGCTGGCGTAGAAATAATTACCGTTTCGGTAGCGGGGACACATGTTGGTCGAGATACGAAGGCCAACAGAATGGTTTAAGAAGCAGCAGGTCGCAGGAGAGAGAGAAAGAGAGACAGAGAGAGAGGGAATCAAAGAGGGTGGAAGGCAGGGGACAGAATCAGTGACCAAGAGAAAAGGAGAAAGAAGGGATTAAGGAGGATGGGAGGAAGAGGGGAGGAGGATGGGAGGAAGAGAGGGAAGAATCGGAGGGCGCCAAAAAGTTTGGTGAAGAAGCAATGGCGGGTAGGAAAGACAGTGTGTATAGAAGTCGTGCAGGGTTTAAAATTGGACAAACAAACAGGGGGGGGGGTGCACGTAACGCCGCAATAATATAAGAATGAATGTTTTTATATATATATATATATGGCATTTAATGATAAAACTACATGAGTGACTCAAGGTGCAAAAGGTTTTGATAAGTGCAATGATGCACAAAACTCTCAGCCCTTGTGTGATTTATGTAGTTTCCCAACTAAAAGTAAAAAATTTATATGTGCTGTACATTTGCACATTGAGTTCTATTTCTTTTTCTTGTACTACCAAACCCATATTTCATGCATACATAAATCAAATACTTGCCAACTTCAGGGCTAATGTTTCAATATAGAGCTAATATAAAAAGACAAAAAATTATTCAGATTTTTATAATCAAGAAAACACAAATTGTTCCTAATTGTATACTAATCATAACTAATGATTTGTTGTAGAAAAATACTCTAATACAGAGATGCAAATCTATTAAGAACAAGTGAAAACTAGATCACTTTTTCAGAGTTCACATATCTTTACATTGGTTGGTATGACGTTTGTTGAATTTTTTCTATGTCAGGAAACTTAAAAGAACAAATCTTTTAAAAAGTTGACAGTTATAACTAACAAGAATTAATTATTTCAACTACAAAAATTGATTTAAGAGATGTAACACCAGGAAAATGATTAAATATATTTCACAAAGTCAATAATTTAAATGACATTTCATGAGATTTAATCTAGATGTAAAATGAGGGCAGGAGTTTTTTTTCTTTTTTTTTTTTTTGTAGAAACAATTACTATGAAATCTGACTTTAACACTTCAAGCTAATGAAATAATTTTTGTGTCACTCAGACTACTAGAAATAGCTACCAATTTTCCAGCAAATCATACAGATGGTCAAACTGAACATCAACTATAAGAATCTCAACAATATAAGACCCTAAAAAAGTCATGGACACTGTACTTTCTCAGGACCAAGTTCTCCATTCCAACCTGTCCAGCAAACCAAGAAATCTAAGAATCCTACTATCTTAAAAAATAGAACACATTGAATAAAATAGTTCCAGATATACTATGTCTGAAAATAGGATGATCATAGGTTTAACCTAATCAGAACTGACCTGTGACAAAACAACTTCAGCATTTTTTTTTATAGCTCAAAGCTTTAACCATATTACAGAGCTGATGAGACTGGTTGGAGAGAAAGAAAGAAACCACTTCTTGTTGCAATAGGAAGCAACACATGTTGAAATCAAGGTAGCCTCATACTTTGTCTGAATATGTCTAACAAAGTGGACTCTGCTAAAGGTCTCCAAGGGCTTGGTGGTGGTAGTTAAACCAGCTGACATATTAAATTGTCAGATTAATTGATCCAAGAACAGGTATAGTCAATCTGATAGGCTTCTCTACTGTTTTTCTCTGCCCAATATCAATCTCAGCACTTGGATCAATCAGAGGCTGGCTCAAGGTACTGCACAAAGAAATAAAATCTTGAGCCATGTGATTGACCATATCTGTGCTCATGAATGTAAGCTATTTTTAAAATATTAGATTACAGGACTACAACAATATAAACTTTTATTCAAATTGTGTAAGTAAAAAATATTTGGAAAATGGAACAAAGATAAAATGTGGTATTTTATAAGAATGAAAATATTCTATTCTGTTCAGGCATTGTTAATACAACAATCATTTCAAACAAGTACAGTGAGAATTGGCAATGATAACAATATATATGTTTTTATGGAATATATTGGATATAATGATTGTTTTATCCATCCTTCATTATATTTATAACAAAGAATTAGTACTGTTTTAAATGAAGTTTTCTAGTCAATTCAACCAATAAAATTGAAGAGAATTCACTAAGTTTAATCAAATCAATTTATTATAGAATTATCTTTTTATTCACAAAGGAAATATGAATATTTAACACATTGCCTGCATTGTCCATATCTGACAATATGGTTTTCACAGTTAAAAGCAATTTAATGTTAATAAATAATTCTGCTTTAGAACTGGTGATTATATAACAGAGATGGGTGTTAACTTCGGGATCATCACAATACATAAATTTACTTTCTAAATATGAAAATGATGGCTGAGTTTCATTTAGAAGAACTTTATATATGTATATATATATATTTATATATATATATATATATATATATATATATATATATATATATATATAGTTACTCCAAACATGAACAATGAGAAAACACAACAAGGTGTGGACGTGGAACAAGTATAGTGTTAGTGGACGCTCAGGAAAGGAAAGAAAGAAGGAAGATTTAACATTTTGAGTGGAGCTCTTCATCAGAAACATAAAAAAAGGAAAGGTCCAAGGAAGGGAAGATGGAGAAAAAAAATCGCCAACGATATACACGCAGTCACATAATATATATATATATATATACATACAGTGAAGGCGCATGGCTCAGTGGTTAGAGCGTTGAGCTTACGATCGTGAGGTTGTGAGCTCGAATCCCGGACCGGGCTGCATGTTGTGTTCTTGAGCAAGGCACTTTATTTCACGTTGCTCCAGTTCACTCAGCTGTAGAAATGAGTTGTGACGTCACAGGTGCCAAGCTGTATCGGCCCCTTTGTCTTTCCCTTGGATAACACTGGTGGCGTGGAGAGGGGAGGCTGGTATGCATGGGCGACTGCTGGCCTTCCATAAACAACCTTGCCCAGACTTGTGTCTAGGAGGATAACTTTCTAGGTGCAATCCCATGGTCATTCATGACCGAAGGGGGTCTTTACCTTTATATACATACATATATATATAAATATATACTACAAAATTAGAAAATGGAGAAACATACTTAAATCAATCAAACATCAACCATCAGATGATACCCAATCAATACTTTATTACACCATTACATAACAGTAAAGGCATTATACAAAATATATTGTAAATACACACACACACACATTTGTAGTGTAACATATGGATTCATAGAATCATGTGTTTATCACAGAAAGCTCCTCTAACAGAGTCAGTTAACAGACCACATGGTTATCCAATGCAGAAGTGTATAATGCAGAGTTTCATGAAGTAGGAATCTGGGAGACCTTATTAATGAAATTATTTCATGAGGAGTATATAAACTATAAATAGTTAGGAGGTATGAAAGATGATATGCATATATACATATCATCCTTTAACATCTGTTTTCCATGCTGGTATGGGTTGGATGGTTTGATACGAGCTAGTGATCCAGAGGGTTGTGCCAAGCTTTATTGTCTGCTTTGGCAAGGTTTCTACAGCTGGATGCCATTCCTAATATCAGCCACATAGCAGATTATATTGAGTGCTTTTTACATGGCACCAGCAAGGTTACCAAGTAACTTGCAAGACAAAAACCCCACTCCCTGCTCTCAATTTGACTGAGTGGGGCTTGGAATTGAGGGAGGTGTCTTTGTGCCAAGTGATGAGAGGTTAGCATATGGTAGAGGGATAGAAAATGGTGTTTTGGAGTAGAAGAAATACACGGCTACTCCAGTTGGAAAAGGAGAGAGGTGAGGAGAAACAGAGAGATGGTGAAGATGTGTTACAGAGAGGGGTATGTAAGTGAAGCAGTACAGAGGACTGGATAGGGTGAATGAGCACATAAGTTCACTATATATATATATATATATATATATAACGGGAAGCTTTATGAAAATAGACAAAAGACGAAGGCAGGTGGGAAACAAACAAACAATTGTATTAGTATGGTGCTCAGGAAATATAAATAAAACAAGTCTTTAACGTTTCGAGCCTACGCTCTTCAACAGAAAGATACACAGAGAGAAAAAATCACAGAAAGAAGGAGAGAAAAAAATGCGTGCAGTAACTAACGAATCAACATGGCGATCTGATTTCGGCCAGAGGTCAAAGATCAAACATGAGACGCGAGAGCGAAATAAGGGGAGATAATAGGGTTGATAATAGGGTTGAATGACCAGCTATTAGTGCGTATGAGAGGTCTGGACGTGTGTATGTATAGGGTTGGTGTATGTATTAGTATGTATATATATATATATATATATATATATATATATATTACTCTTTTACTCTTTTACTTGTTTCAGTCATTTGACTGCAGCCATGCTGGAGCACCGCCTTTAGTCGAGCAAATCGACCCCGGGACTTATTTTTTGTAAGCCCAGTACTTATTCTATCAGTCTCTTTTGCCGAACCGCTAAGTGACGGGGGACGTAAACACACCAGCATCGGTTGTCAAGCAATGCTAGGGGGACAAACACAGACACACAAACATATACACACACACTTATATATACATATATACGACAGGCTTCTTTCAGTTTCCGTCTACCAAATCCACTCACAAGGCATTGGTCGGCCCGGGGCTATAGCAGAAGACACTTGCCCAAGATGCCACACAGTGGGACTGAACCCGGAACCATGTGGTTGGTTAGCAAGCTACTTACCACACAGCTACTCCTGTGCCTATGCTTAGATAAAATGAATAATCAGGGCAAAAAATTCTTCATAAATTGAAATTTTTTGATTAGATGTAGAAAGAAAGCAAATGCTATTGTTAGGTGACACAAAGAACAGAGAAAATAATTTCAATATATTTAGAATAATTAAAAATATCTTCATGCTTAAGGGGAAAATCAGATCTCTGTTAGCAGGGACAGTGATAGTAGCAGACATGTTTCAGTATTATTGGGCCTTGTCAGCAAAACGTAGAAACATGAACACACTTGATAAATAAAAATACAATTCTGCACAGAGAAGATGGACTATGAATAATTTTTGGAAAGTAGTAATAAAAAAAAACAAAATTAAGACAAGGGAAATAACTCAAATATGCTAATGGCATAGACTGAGATAAATCAACAGAGCATGAATGTACTGAATGACATGGAGAATAAATTATTAATGAATTGAATTTTTTCTCTTAGTTGCAGAAAGTAAACAAAAATGTATCGATATTTGTTAATGACTCATTAAGCAAAAGGAAGATAATTTTAATGAAATAAGAATTAATTAAAAATTTTTTTTTGATTTATCTCAAACTGCCATTGGCTTATTTGACTATTTCCCTTAGCTCAGTTTTGTCTTTTAATATGTAAATTATTACATGCCAAAAATTATTTGTACCCCTCTTCTGAAAAAAAACTATGTTTATTCATAAAGTTAATAAAGCAGAGTTACTTTTTTTTTTTTTTTTTTTAAGTCTATGCTTCTCTGACTGGATCCAATAAAAATGAAATCAGTCTGCTGCTGTTACCATCCCAACTTACAAAGATCAAATATTCTCTTAAGCATGAGGAATAATTCTTTTTATAAATTATTAATTTATTAAAATTATCTTCTCTTTGTTTGTTGCTAACAAATGTAGATGGTTAAAGAACGAAAACAATAATCAAAGAGGAAAATTTCAATTCATTAAGAATGTTTCGCATGTGTCATTCAATGCAGCCATACATACTTGACTTGTCCTACTGCATACCATTGATTTTACTTGAGCATTTTCCACTAGCTCAATTCGATTTTTCTTATGTTCCAATATACATAAAAAAAAAATAAATAAATGTTCCTTCTGAAGCCAGGCTCATAAGGGGCGGTTTCCTGGTTTCAGTGGCGTAGAAATTTCCCAACTGGACAGGACGCCAGTCCGTTGCAGGATTATTCATTTTTACCAGCTGAGTGGACTGGAGCAACATGAAAATCAAGTATTTTGCTCAAGAACACAATGCATCGCCCAGTCCAGGAATCGAAACCAAAACCTTGCGATCATGAGTTCAACACCCTAACCACTAAGCCAATATATATGTACATCTAAAATTTGCACTTTTTCTCCCAAGTTTTATGTAAATATTTTACATTCTTTCATGCATATCATCACCTGAGTAAACTTCACTGCTATTGAACCTACAGAGGATTTTTAGTGCCACCGTCAAAAGCAGAGAAAATGGTTAAACCTCAGGTTTTATCTCTCCCTGGACAGCAAAAATGGAACAGATTTGGCCAGAGTTGCTCAACTTTATCTCTCAAATTTAAACCCAGCACATCTGAAATGATGAACGATGCAATGGACATTGTAGCCCAAAACACAAATAAACAATAGACATTGATATACAGAAGACACAAATTAGAAGTTTCCTTGATCAGAGATGACCTGATGCTAAATAACAAACCTAACACTTTTGCTAGCACCTTATTTCATTTAAACACCTTCATAATGTCAGTTTCAAAAAATTCTTTTTCACCATCAATGAGAAAGTACATTTCAGACACATTAATAATATTTTCTCAATGAAAACTTTGGCATCACACCTAACTCTTCTTATTCTTGGTTGACAGGTAACCAAGATTATACATCAACACCGATATTTTTAACACCCACTTTTCCATGCTTGCATAGGTCAGACTGATTTTATTGAGGCAGATTTTCTTTGTCTGAATGCCTTTCCTATCAATAACCCTAATCCGTTGACAGGCAAGATAATATTTCCTCATATTTTGCAGAATATTGGACATGAATGATACTGCTTGAAAGACAGTAACATTCATTTACAAATATCAAGCAATGTCAAATCAAGGTGACACAAACCCACACAGACACACATGTATGTATTTATGTGTGTGTGTGTCACCTTGATATATATATATATATATATATATAGATAGATATAGATATATGCAGTTAAGTATATAAATACATTACTGTTCTATACTTTAGAGTGTGATTCTTGTTCAGATATATGATACACTGACTATATATATATATATATATAAACACATATACAGGATTCAATGAATAAACTGTTATCTAAATTACACAAAAATCAAAATAACACAGACATCTCATTTTAACAGATATATTTGCCAAAATTACATAAAATTATTTCGAAATATTAAAGAGTAAATTTGTTCAACAAGTCTTTGCAAGCAAAGTTTATTGTCCAATGAATGAGGGGTACTCATAAGTGGGCTGGTTACACCCACTGGCATAGGCCACAGATTATGGGATACTCATTCTCTGAAGATCCAACAAGACTAGAAACTGGTAAAATCCGTATCACTTTTGCTAACCACAAGAGGAGATAAAACTTAGTGTGAATTAAACTTACACTGTTTATATAATGAAGCTAAAACATACAGTTTATATCTTACATTTCAGACTTTCCAAAATGCTGAGGAGTGCCCTGTGAATTAGTGTGTGTGTATGTGTGTGTGCACGCATATAAAAACACTGAAGTGTTCACCAGAGCAGGAAAGAGAGTGCTCAATAGCAGAGGTAGAGGTAGATATTATTAGGTGTTGAAATTTCATAAATTGTTTCTCTGAATTACTTATTTCTGATCTTTATTTAAAGAGTAGGAATGAAACTCAGTGTAAAAATATGTGAAGTTTCAACAGCCAATAAAATAAATTATTATTATATATAAATACAGATTTGTTTGCATATACATATATATGTTACATATATAGATATATATGTACGTATAGATAAGTACATTTGTAAATCACACTCACTCACATTAAAAGTGTGTGTAAGTAGAGAGAGAAAGAGAGAAGAAAGAAAGAGTATGTGAGTGTATGTTTAGGCATAAATACAATCAATATCCAAATAATAAACATAATTTTCTGAATATTCATTCAGTCACTTTAGATTTTTTTTCTTTTTTTATCACTGAGCCATGACAAGGAAACATCTTTGAAACATAAAATAGTAAGAGTTACAGATATTTTGTGGCAGATATCATAGGAATCCAGATATTATAGGAGAAAAATATTTAGAATTTTGTTTAGATGCGAGGAAATTTAATGGTTGACATATCTGAAAAGTTTGAATAAAAACGGATTGAGGTATGATTTGTTGAATATGTATTTTTGTATGAGAAACTTTGAAGAGAAATGGAGTAAAAGTGAGACAAGAGTGGCTGGGTATTGAAGGTATCAGCTGATGTATGAAGCATGTGTTAGAAGTGTAATGCTACTTGACAATGAAACAGATATTCAATATATTCTATGAGGGGTTACATAGAAATGAATAAGTATCATCTGTTAGACATGTGATGTTAACCTACATGAAAGGTAAAGTGCAAATGAGTTTGGAGAGCAACTAGGCATTAAATATATATTGGGTCATCCCATAAATGCGCTTTTTCTTTGTTTTCAATTCCATGAACTAAAAGTTGGAGGGGTATGGGATAAACTACCTGCATCAACTTGCTACAAAAGCAGGTAATAATTTTACCTAGTCCTTATTCTTAGTGCAAGTTTTGAAAAGTGAAGTTCGATTTTTACCGTTACTTTTCCAAAGCTATAATGGATGTGACAAAGGAGCATATTCAGCATATTTTGCTTTATGAGTTCAATAAAGGCAACAATGCAACAGAAAGTGTGAGGAATATTAATGCAGTATATGGGGATCAGACAATAAGCATAAGCCAGTGTCAGTGGTGGTTCCAGAAATTCTGAGCCAGAAACTACAGCCTAGAAGACGAGCCTCATCCTGGAGGTTCTGTAGAGCTCGATGAGGACATCCTGCAAACCCTAGTGGAACAAAATCCCATCATAACAGTTGAGGAACTAGCAGAGAAGCTGGGATTTGGTTATTCAACCAGTCATTCAAGTCTTCACTAGAAGAAAAACAACCATCTTTGGTTTCAAAACAAAAGGTGTTCTTCCATCAGGATAATGCTCAGCCACATACAGTGAGGATGACATTCCAAAGGCTGGAGCAGTTTCAATGGGAAACGATGCCCCACCCACTATATTCACTGGACATTGCCCCATCTGATTATCATTTATACCACAGTCTTCAAAATCATTTGGATAGAAAATATATGAATTCTGTAGATGAGGTCAGAACAGTACTAAAGGAGTATTTTTCGCTACAGACAAGTGAATTTTGGAATAGGGGCCTTGCAAGTCTACCAGAGAGATATAAGAGCATTGTAGAAAATGAAAGAGAGTATATTTTAGATCAAAATAGAAGCTTATCTTAATTTTGAAAAAGAAAGGAAGTATAAAAATAACCGCCTGATTTATTGGATGGCCCAATAATTCAATGCTTGCAGGAGAGCCAGATTTGAAGATATGAGTCAATGAGAGTCTGCACATGGTTGCTTAGCCTGCTAGAAATAACAGTTAAATTTCTCTCGCTTTCCCTCAAACACATCTGAAAGTGTTGTAAAGGTGTACATGGTGTAAATTGTTGGAGTCATTATCATGTATCAGAGGAGTCTTATTTGAAATTTGTGAGGAAAAAAATTTCTTTATAAATAGAAAGAAACATAGAGTAATGTAGTCTGTGGAAAACTGTCTGAAAAGATAGGACAGAAAAGAAAGAGAGGCCTTTGATTATAATCAAATAATATAATTATATGTCTGCTCAAACAGAACTAACTTTCATCTAAACAACAACTGTGCTGGTATAGAAGTGTTATGTATGGATGAATGAATGAAAAAATGTGACATGGGCTGGCAGTGGAAAGTACCTGTGGTAAAAGGCTCAGGAAGATGTGGAAAAAAGTGGTGAGAACAAGATCTCAAGTTGCTGAAGTTCACAAACAAGATCCCCTAGAAACAACATTTACAATTTAGTGCTGTACACCTATCCAACATTCACAATGTACTTACTTAATTTAAACCAATAGAAATGGCACCAAAATCTAAAGTGCCAGTCTCCCAAGAAAATGAAAGCCATATCTATACGTCACTGAAGTTATCATATGGCTAAAACAATACAACATAAAAACTGAGACATTCATAATTTTTCTGACTGTTTGGTAATAAAGTAAAATTAAAGATTAGATTATGGCAGTGCATCCAAATGTCATTCATCACAAACTTACTACTTCTAATCCACTGTAGAAATGGTTATAGGGAAACATCCAGTTCTTTAAGAAGTCAAAAGCATGTGAGATTATTTCTAACTCTGGTGCAAAGTAACTGAACTGTTGAGAATGAGCACAGAGTTGATGCAGATCCAATCAATCCCACTCCATAATTAGTACACATTTCAACTCAGATAAAAACCCAAGAGCAACAGAATTTGAACTCAAAATGCAAAGAGGCAAAAACCAGTATGCAAATCCAGCATTCTACCTTTCTTCTTATCTCCATGATAAATATATTTAATCATTTCAGGACCAAAAACCCTCCACCAATAGCAAAAATATCCTTTTCTCTAATGTTTCAAAATAATGTGAAAATCTATTCTACTCGCTAAAAAAAAGTCCTCTATGATTAACACATCAACATAATATACTAATTATCTTAAATTTAAGCATCGCACATTATTTTACTAAACAATAGCTTCATTTAGACAAATGAGCAGTTGGAAGTGATATATGTTATTATAGGCTTCCAAATCGTAGCTCAGTGGAAAACTAAGAATGAAAAATAGTAAAAATAAAGGTGGCTAGTTGTGAAACAACTGAAAAGAAATAAACAGCTTTCTGTTTGCTTTCTGTAAAATAACAGTGTTTCATGGAGAGGAAAAGATATGTAATTGATTGTATAAGAGAGGAATATTTAGTTTCATTCAAGTTTCACATACATTGTATTGAACTTTACAATAATAACTAACAACACTTTAACTATAGATTCAAAGATAAAACAACATACATGAGCTTTATTTTATTTATTTTTCTATCAAACTTTGATATTTTCATTTCTGTTTTGTTCTTCCTCTCTTTCTCTCTCTCTCCCCTTCCCTCTCTATATATCTCCCTCTTTCTCCCCCTTTCCTTCTTTCTCTCTCTCCCTTTGTCTTTCTCACACATGCAGGAAATATCAATCAACTCAGAAGAAGCTTGTATACTGTGTTTATTTGCATTGCTAAAGAAATTATTATTATTATTATTATTATGTTAGGAAACATGTAAAAAAATTCAAATGTATGTAAAACACCAGTTTTGATGCAAAAATAAATGTTGGAAAAAATGCATCCAGAAAATATCAAGATAAAAATTTCACTTTCAGGATGTTATAGTAATTCTTTTTGGTTTCTACCCAGGAAAGAACAGATAAAAAATGTAAAAAGAAGGTGGGAAGGAAATTTTAAAAAAATACAAACAAGATAGCAAGGCATACTATTTAGAATTATTCTATCTTTGAGGGGAAATACCTTTCTGCGAAACAAAGGACGTCTAAAAAATTATTTCTGTATGATAAATAATGCTCATTTATAAAAACATAAAGAGATAAAACAACCTCTTCAACAGTAAATATATATTTTTTAATAACTAGTTTATGTATCAAAGGTAAAACAAAAAATCAACATTTATTGATTTGTTTTGATTACAATGGTATCAAATTTTGTATTATATCTAAAATGAGCACAGTCATTTTGTTTTTTGTTTTTTCCTTCATTTTTCTGTTACTCTCTTCAATAATTCCCTAATTCACTACCAATTACAATGTGTGCAGTAATCATGTCTATTCAAATGTTTGAAGCATCACATTATATACTTTCCCGAGGTTCTTCAGCAAATATAGTTCATAAAATCAGGTAAGTCATTCCTTTGTAAATAAATAGCTTAAATGACATCGTTATGAAGAGATATTCAATTTGACAACCATGTTGGAAAGGAAGTATCCATTTTAGTGCTTCCTCAAGAACTTTTAATTGGAAATCAACATTTATATCAGTGATAGAAATATTTCCATTCCAGAATATGGACAAGTCATTTCAATATGCATGTTTCAATAAAAATAGCATGAAACTTCTATCGAGACAATAGACCATATTGAATAAATGTGACATTTGAAATTACTGAATGAGGAATTTCATTCAGATAAAGACACCATTAAGAGTGATCTTGACTATTTCCTATTCTGTTTACTTACAAACTGATGCTGATAATACAATACATAAAGATAGTACATATAAAGGAGTGAGGACTGGAGGTCTAAGGAAACGAGTGAGTACTCTTTACTCTTTTACTCGTTTCAGTCATTTGACTGTGGCCATGCTGGAGCACCGCCTTTAATCGAGCAACTCGACCCCGGAACTTATTCTTTTTGTAAGCCCAGTACTTATTCTATCGGTCTCTTTTTGCCGAACCGCTAAGTAACGGGGACATAAACACACCAGCATCGGTTGTCAAGCAATGCTAGGAGGACAAACACAGACACACAAATATACACATACACATATATATATATACATATATACGACGAACTTCTTTCAGTTTCCGTCTACCAAATCCACTCACAAGGCTTTGGTCGGCCCGAGGCTATAGTAGAAGACACTTGCCCGAGGTGCCACACAGTGGGACTGAACCCGGAAGCATGTGGTTGGTAAACAAGCTACTTACCACACAGCCACTCCTGCGCCTATTGGCAATAATTTAATTTTTCTAGTGGAATTTGTGGGTTGAAAAAATATGAAATTTCATTGAAGTCAACCTCTCCATATGCAGAAAACTACATTACATACACATTTCAAAAACTATATTGAATAAAACTAGATTTAAAATTTTATAAAATCCTCAACCTGAGAATTTGATTTCATGTCAACTTGTTTGAAACATGAACATCTTACAATAGACAAAGAAAATGTGCCCTAGATATTGGAGCCATTTTATGTGTTCCAACAAGTTAAACTATCTTTTATATAGTTACTTGATCTGTTAGAAATAGCAGTCAGATTCCCACTCCGCCCCCTCTCTCTCTCTCACAAACACAAATATACACATATATATATATATATATATATATAGGCGCAGGAGTGGCTGTGTGTAAGTAGCTTGCTTACCAGCCACATCATTCCAGGTTCGGTCCCACTGTGTGGCACCTTGGGCAAGTGTCTTCTACTATAGCCTCGGCCAACCAAAGCCTTGTGAGTGGATTTCGTAGACGGAACTGAAGAAGCCCATCGTATATATGTATATATATTATATATATATATAGGCGCAGGAGTGGCTGTGTGGTAAGTAGCTTGCTTACCAGCCACATCATTCCAGGTTCGGTCCCACTGTGTGGCACCTTGGGCAAGTGTCTTCTACTATAGCCTCGGGCCAACCAAAGCCTTGTGAGTGGATTTCGTAGACGGAAACTGAAAGAAGCCCATCGTATATATGTATATATATATATATATATATATATATATATAAGTGTATGTGTGTGTATATGTTTGTGTGTCTGTGTTTGTCCCCCCAACATCGTATGTCCCCATAACTTAGCGGTTAGGCTTACAAAGAATAAGTCCTGGGGTCGATTTGCTCAACTAAAGGCAGTGCTCCAGCATGGCCACAGTCAAATGACTGAAAAAAGTAAAAGAGTAAAGAGTATATGTATATTTTTCTCTTGGGCCTTAAGAGTCATAAAGCCAGCTACTGAGTTTCCATGTTTCCATGACATACAAGTGATCACAGTTACAACATTCCCCTGAACAGGACACCAGCTCATATTTTATCAACTCTTGAAAGGATGAAAGACGTTAACCTCAACTCGATTTGAATTCAGAACACAAAGACTTGTAAGAAATGCTACTAAGTATTTCATCAGATGTGCTAACAATTCTGCCAGCTCACAAACAGACATCTTAAAAAATGGAAATAACACATTGGATAATATAGATTATGTTATACTACTCTAAAAAACAAACAAAAAGATCATAATGATGGCTGTAATATTTATGACCATAAGCCTACCACATTTATAGACATGGAGGCGCAATGGCCCAGTGGTTAGGGCAGCGGACTCGCGGTCATAGGATCGCGGTTTCAATTCCCAGACCGGGCGTTGTGAGTGTTTATTGATCGAAAAACACCTAAAGCTCCACGAGGCTCCGGCAGGGATAGTGGTGATCCCTGCTGTACTCTTTCAGCACAACTTTCTCTCACTCTTACTTCCTGTTTCTGTTGTACCTGTATTTCAAAGGGCCGGCCTTGTCACTCTCTGTGTCACGCTGAATATCCCTGAGAACTACGTTAAGGGTACATGTGTCTGTGGAGTGCTCAGCCACTTACACGTTAATTTCACGAGCAGGCTGTTCCGTTGATCGGATCAACCGGAACCCTCGTCATCGCAACCGACGGAGTGCTTCCACCACATTTATAGAGCTAAACATGGTTCCAAAATAGCAAAGTGACAGCAAAGTTCATATTTTCAGTGTATCAAACTAGCGTACAATTTCTAGTTACTGAGGGTCAAAACTTCTTAGTCATAAATTCCTTACACTCATTTAAATGAAAAATAGAAATTGAGATCTTTTACTTCTTAATATAAGGTTACAAAAAAGAAGGCTGCTCAAAGAGACTTGACAGTAAGTGATATGAAGATGAAAATCAATTTGAAATAAATATAGGGTGGCACGTAAAATACACCAATCCGACCGTACGACAGGCACCCATGCCAACCCCCTTTGCTTGCGAAGACATATTGGGGCAAGCGAAAGCGAAATCGAAATCGAATTGAACCAGCCAGGATCCCTGGTCTGGTGGTATGTAAAAGCACTATCCGACTTGTGGCCAATGCCAGCGCCGCCTCGACTGGCTTCCGTGCCGGTGGCACATATAATACACCAATCCGACCGTGGCCGTTGCCAGCCTCGCCTGGCACCTGTGCAGGTGGCACATAAAAAGCACCCACTACACTCATGGAGTGGTTGGCATTAGAAAGGGCATCCAGCCGTAGAAACACTGCCAAATCTGACTGGGCCTGATGAAGCCTTCCGGCTTCACAGACCCCAGTTAAACCGTCCAACCCATGCTAGCATGGAAAACGGATGCTAAATGATGATGATGATGCACATTTCAATTTGTAATCATCATTTTAACATTTACTTTACCATGCTTGCATGGGTCAGGTGAAATTTGTTAAGGCTGATTTTCTATTGTTTGATGCTCTTCCTGTCACCAACCCTCAAATGTTTCCAAGCAGATAATATTTCTCCATTGTCAGACATGTTTTCACTGCAGACTGGAAATACAGTAATCCCTGGCCATACTGCAGTTCATTATTTAAGCTTATATTGATTCCTCCATGGTGTTGTTTTGCCTTTATTATAAAATAAATATTTTTTCTTTTTTCTTTTACTTGTTTCAGTCATTTGACTGCGGCCATGCTGGAGCACCACCTTTAGTCGAGCAAATCGACCCTAGAGCTTATTCTCTGTAAGCCTAGTACTTATTCTATCGATCTCTTTTGTCGAACCACTAAGTTGTGGTGACATAAACACACCAGCATCGATTCTCAAGCGATGTTGAGGGGAGAAACATGGACACACAAACATTTAGACACATACACACACACACACACACATATATATATGACAGGCTTCTTCCAGTTTCCGTCTACCAAATTTAATTACAAGGCTTTGGTTGGGTCGAGGCTATAGTAGAAGACACTTGCCCAAGATGCCATGCAGTGGGACTGAACCCATGACCATGTGGCTGGTAACCAAGCTACATACCACACAGCCACTCCTGTGCCCATACAAATTATAAAAATAATTTTAAAAAAATATACAGTACTGTTTCTACTTTGTGGACGTTCACCTACTGTGGAAGGTTTTGGAATATAATACCCGCGATAGCCGAGGGGTTACTGTAAAGGTTACTGCTTATATGAATGTGAACTTGTTTAGGACTATAAGGTGTTTGGGCTAAATTTGATAGCTTGTATAACGGGAAAAGAAAATATCCCATCCAAAAGTAAAAGTGTTTTAAAAGATTAGAAAATAATCAACTAGATTATGACTGAGAGATAACACTTTACTCAAAGTAACTCCCTTCAGCTTCCAACACAGCCTCAAGCCAGCTCCAGAACTTGGCACTAGTATTCCTCCCTGTGTCTCTAGGAAGATCTTTGAGCACCTTAATCCTTGTGTTGAAGGCAGAGTGGTTGGTATCTTTCTCAACCACAACCCACACATAGTAATCCATGGGATTACAATCAGGGGAATCAGAGAGCCAGAAATTAGGGCTGGAGAAGTCATAGAAATTCTCTGACAACCACTTCTGACTCTTTCTGGAGGTATAGCAAGGAACTAAATCCTGCTGCCACACATATGGCTTTCCAGCAGTAACCCTCTCCAATTGCTTCACATAGCCATCTGAAATGATCCCAAGGCCCTGTTTAAAAGTCTGAAGCATGCAGACATAGTCAGAATGCCTTCTGTACCCCTACCTGCTAGCCACATCTTTGTAGTTTCCATTGCAGCTGTCCATGTCATGTCTTACAATCTTTACAGTGTTCACACAGCATTGAGCAGCAGTCATGATATCGGCATTTTGATACCTAGTATGAATCATCATGATACAAATATCTCTTTTCCAATATTCAGATGGCCTCCAGTCCTCCATATTAGCTAATTTTTTCTCAACTACAGCTTTAATCTTTAAGTTTTCCAATGCCATTGAATGCTCATCAATACATCAAACTGTTATTGAAATACAGAGACTTAAAATATCATCAAATTTAGCCTGAACTCTGTGTATAGTGTGATGTCAAGACAAGAAAGCACAAACACACACACAACCATACACACACACACACACAAAGCTTCTTTCAGTTCCTATCTACTAAATCCACCCACAACGTTTTGGTCAGGCCAGAGCTATAGTGGAAGGCACTTTCCCAAGGTGTCATGCAGTGAGACTGAATTTGAAATCTCAAGATTAGGAAGTGAACTTCTTAACCATTTACTATCATCTACAGCATATATTATCTCCAGAGTCAATTTTTTAAAGCCAACAAAGGGAACTACATGCCCATTTGACCTATCACAAATAGTAGCTACATCTCATAATCACCCTTCTATCTTCAATAAAGGATATATTGAACAATGTCTTCCTTGATATTCAACAAAAGTGGACTATTGCAACTGGAATGCTTTGGTTATAGAGTACCAAAGTGCTTTTATGAGCCACTAGCATGGGTGCCATTTGTATGGCACATCCAGCAAAGCATACTGGCTTCATTTCTTTCAAGCTTATGCATGTCATTAGCTGTCACAGCCCATGTTCCACTTCTGTGTAGCATAGCTGTTCACACAGGCATCATACAATCTGCCTTTCACTCTGAGGGAAAGGCTCTTTGTTGCCAGCAGAGGTAGGAGCTCTCTGAACTTTGCCTAACCTAATCTTATTCACAGCTATGCTCTTGGAACATCTATTCCCGCTACTAACTTGGTCACCTAGATAACAGAAGCATCACAACCATACTTTGGTACTCTATAACCAGAAGTCTCGAAATTACAAGACTGCAAATTCAGACTGTAAAATAAGATATGCCAGAGTAATAAATAGACTATTGGCATTCTGGTGCACTCATTAAGTCATTTCGTAAATAATGTATGAGAAATTATAGTTGAAATTTTTGGCCATGTAATAATGTTAGAAATTATTTATAATTATAGGAAGGAGTAAATGGCATTAATAGAGAATTGAATGAAATGCTTTCTGGTATTTAGTTATGTTCAAATTTTGCCTTTCATTCATACGAGGCTCATAATATAATGTACCACTCAAGTAGTGGGGTTGATTTAGTCAACATACTCCTTTCACTTTGCATCCATGTTAGAAATTATTATTATTACTACTATTACTGAGAGGTTGGTAGGACCCATAGAGAGTCTGACGAAATACTTTGTGGTGTTTTGTTATACATGACTGATTTAAGTATGAATGTTGCTGAGGTTGGCTTTACTTTTCCTCGTTCTGTAGTCAATAAAACAAAGTACCAGTTACATATGAGGATCATTCAAATTGATTACACCTACTCCAAGTTCAAGGCCTTGTGCCTGAGTTAGAAATCACTATTATTTAAAAAGATAAAACAAATCATTATTATTTATTATTATTATTATTATCATTATTATTATCATTGTTATCATTATTATTATTATTATATTATTGTTATCATTATTATTATTATTGTTATCATTATTATTATTATTATTATTATTGTTATCATTATTATTATTATTATTACTATCATCATTATTGTTATCATTATTATTATTATTATTATTGTTATCATTATTATTATTATTATTACTATCATCATATTGTTATCATTATTATTATTATTATTATTGTTATCATTATTATTATTATTATTACTATCATCATTATTGTTATCATTATTATATTATTATTATTGTTATCATTATTATTATTATTATTACTATCATCATTATTGTTATCATTATATTATTATTATTATTGTTATCATATTATTATTATTATTACTATCATCATTATTGTTATCATTATTATTATTATTATTATTGTTATCATTATTATTATTATATTATTATTATTATTATTGTTATCATTATATTATTATTATTATTGTTATTATTATTATTATATTACTATCATCATTATTGTTATCATTATTATATTATTATTATTGTTATCATATTATATATTATTATTACTATCATCATTATTGTTATCATTATTATTATTATTATTATTGTTATCATTATTATTATTATTATTACTATCATCATTATTGTTATCATTATTAATTATTATTATTGTTATCATTATATTATTATTATTACTATCATCATTATCATTATTATTATTATATTATTATTATTATTATTGTTATCATTATTATTATTATTATTATTACTATCATCATTATTGTTATCATTATTATTATTATTATTATTGTTATCATTATTATTATTATTATTACTATCATCATTATTGTTATCATTATTATTATTATTATTATTGTTATCATTATTATTATTATTATTACTATCATCATTATTGTTATCATTATTATTATTATTATTGTTATCATTATTATTATTATATTACTATCATCATTATTGTTATCATTATTATTATTATTATTATTGTTATCATTATTATTATTATTATTACTATCATCATTATTGTTATCATTATTATTATTATTATTACTATCATCATTATCATTATTATTATTATTGTTATCATTATATTATTATTGTTATCATTATTATTATTATTGTTATCATTATTATTATATTATTACTATCATCATTATTGTTATCATTATTATTATTATTATTATTGTTATCATTTTATTATTATTATTACTATCATCATTATTGTTATCATTATATTATTATTATTATTGTTATCATATTATTATTATTATTATTATTATATTATTATTATTGTTATCATTATTATTATTATTATTATTGTTATCATTATTATATTATTATTACTATCATCATTATTGTTATCATTATTATTATTATTATTATTGTTATCATTATTATTATTATTATTACTATCATCATTATTGTTATCATTATTATTATTATTATATTGTTATCATTATTATTATTATTATACTATCATCATTATTGTTATCATTATTATTATTATTATTATTGTTATCATTATTATTATTATTATTATTATCATTATTATTATTATGTTATCATTATTATTATTATTATTACTATCATCATTATCATTATTATTATTATTGTTATCATTATTATTATTATTGTTATCATTATTATTATTATTGTATCATTATATTATTATTATTATTATCATTATTATTATTATTATCATTATTATTATTATTATTACTATCATCATTATCATTATTATTATTATTATTATTATTATTATTACGAATGTGATGAGGTGGAAGAATTGTTAGCATGCTGGACATAATGCTTAGCAATATTTCATCCATCTTCATAGTCTGAGCTCAAAATTCCTCCAAGGTTAACTTTGCCTTTCATCCTTTCAGGGTTGATAAGTACCAGTTGAGCACTGGGGTCGATGTAACTGACTTACCCCCTCCCCCAAAATTGATGCCCTTGTGCCAAAATTTGAAACCATTATTATTATTACTATTATTATTATATTATTATTATTATTATTATTATTATTATTATCATTATTATTATTAATGTAATCAATCATTACTGTAATTATTGTAACATGATTAGAAGGGTGTGATATGTAGTAAAAAAAAAATGACTTGGCTAACTGAGCAATATTTCAACAGTATGCCTGTCTTCCTCAGTTGCAAAATAAGACATCAATAATGAAAATACACGGAGAACAAAAACCTATTTATAGGTTTCACTTATTCATAACTGGTTAATCTGCTTAGAGCATGGAAAAAGCAGAGAAAACGAGTGAAGGTGTGACTTCATGGTTGGTAAAAAGCAGGTGAGTGAGAAGAATAAAAAAATAAAAGATTAGTGAAATAATGTTGTCGCATGTGCTGAGGACAGATCCGGTAAAGAAATTATTATTGTTATAATTATTATTACTATCATTAAGACGGTGAACTACCAGAATCATTAGCAAGCCGGGCAAAATGCTTAGCAGTATTTTGTCTCCCACTACTTTCTGAGTTCAAATTCTGCTAAGATCAACTTTGCCTTTCATCCTTTTAGGATCAATAAATTAAGTACCAGTGAAACACTGGGGTCAATGAAATTGACTAGTCTCCTTCTCCAAATTTTAAGCCCTGTGGCACGTAAAAAGCACCATCCGAATCGTGGCCAAAGCCAGTGCCGCCTCGACTGGCTTCCGTGCAGGTGGCACGTAAAATGCACCAATCTGACCGTGGCCGATGCCAGCCTCGCCTGGCACCAGTGCAGGTGGCACGTAAAAAGCACCCACTACACTCATGGAGTGGTTGGCGTTAGGAAGGGCATCCAGCTGTAGAAACATTGCCAGATAAGACCGGAGCCTGGTGCAGCCTTCTGACTTCCCAGATCCCCGGTCGAACCATCCAACCCATGCTATCATGGATATCAGACGTTAAACGATGATGATGATGTGCCTTTAGTAGAAAGTATTATTATTATTATCATGATATTCTTCTGCAGGCTATCTCAAAGGTGAGTGACAATGATTTTATCTTTGTGGCTGGGAATTTCAATGAGCATGTCGGACGGCAGCCTGGTATCTTCCATGGTGTACACGGGGGCCATGGAATTGGTTACTGAAATGAAGAGGGAACAAGGCTATTGGAGTTCTGTGATGCAAATAACCTATTGATTTGCAACACCAACTTCAGGAAGCCAGCCAGCCACCTGATAACCTACCAATCAGGTGACTGTGCTTGCCAGATCGATTACATTCTCACCAGAGAAATACAAATACCTTTCCTGGTGAAGAATGTATCTGCCAGCATAGACTAGTCATTAGACCAGAAGGATGTCAAAAAGCAGACAAATCTGGAAAAGAAGGATTTGAAAGATTAAGGACATTTCATATGGTCAGAGATGTAGGGACATCCTAATTGAGAAATTTAATGAGAGGGAGGAGGAGCTACAAATTGTGGAACGGAGGGCAACTGGGAATTCCTGCAGGACAGCTTGCAAAGTCCTATCCAGACCTAGGGTGACATGGTGGTGGAATAATGCTGTAGACAGGGCCATTAGAGCAAAGAAATAAGCCTGGAAGGCCTGGTAGAGTGGGGGTAGCAGGGAACTGTATCAGATAGCCAGAAAGGAGGCTAAAAGACAGGTATATCTAGCCAAGGGAGAAGCAGAAAAGAAGTTTGCCAATGTTTAACGATGTGAGGATCAAAGACTTGCAGTGTTTCTGATTGCAAAGACAGTGTGTGAGAGAAAATTGTGATGTCATAAGAGAGAACTGTGTCCGCATGGATGATGGTGCCCTTGCATTTAATGATTCTGCAAAGAAAGAGGCTTAGAAACACCATTATGAAAGACTGTTGAACATGGAGAATAAATGGGAGAAGGAGAGCCTGCCAAATGGTGACCCAATTGAGGGACCAGCTATCCAAATTGAGAGTACCTTGGTAGATAAAGCAATTAAGGATATGAAGATAGGGAAAGCCCCAGGGCCATCAGGAATCACAGCTGAGATGTTTAAAATATCTGACAGTGTGGGTTGTGGTCTAGTCACCCATATTGTAAATCAGGTAGTTCAAAAAGGAGTCATACCCAATGACTGGTGTAGAAGCACTATAGTCAACTACTACAAAGGTAAAGCTGATACCGTAGATAGAAATAATTACAGAAGTATCAAATTGTTGGATCAGGTGATGAAAGTTACGGAGAGGGTCATAACCCAACTAATTAGGAAGAGAGTTAGTCTAGATGAGAGAAAGTTTGGTTTTGTACTAGGTAGAAGCACCACTGTCTTGCAACATTTGTTCTTGCCAAGGTCAACCAGCATTTTATCTCCAGAGTCAATAAAATAATGTACCAATCAAGGATTAGGTCAATGTAATTAAACAACTCCTCACTCCAAATTTCCAAGCCATGTGCTTAAGTCAACCTTGGTAAAATTTCAGTTCAAAATTCTGCTAAGGTCAATTTTGCCTTTCATCCTTTCAGAGTCAATGAAATAAGTACCAGTTGAGTACTGGGGGTCAATGTAATCATTTAGCTCCTTCCTCAAATTTCATGCTTTGTGCCAATAGTAGAAAGGATTATTATTATCATTATTATAATTATTACTTATATACACACAACAGATTAGACTGTTGGAAAAGAAAAATTCCTAACATCAGGCTACAAGTAACCTTAGATGCTAAGAACCCTCCAAAGTATCTTAGATGTCCCTTATAACACTCTATCCATCTGTTCAAATCTTTAGGGATAGTTCCTAATGCACCTATTATTATTATTATCATGATCATCATCATCATCAAATGCATATTAGTATGGATTTGTGGTTTTGAATTGTACCCATCACTCTTCTTAGATTGGCTGCCAAGTCATTATTACAACGTACTTGCAGAAATTAAAAAGAAAATATGAAAATAAATTATATTCAATTCAAATTGGAAATACTGATGCCCTAAGGATTTGGGTATTTTAACAAAAGGAATTAATATTAACTCATTACCTCCTCCTCACCTGAAGTATGTTCCTTCTTACATCAGCCAAATTTTATCAATAATCTCAAATGAATACAACACAAAACCATAGCAGATAATTTTATCTTGCGTTGGCGTTGGTATTGTTTAGATCTAGATCAGTCCTATTTAAGTAGAACTATGATCAAAGCCATTCTAACCATGACCATTCCTTCTTTTTGTATATATATATATATATATATATATATGAAGACTGCATTATTTAGAATATGATTTTGTTTTTTTTTTTCTTTTTGAGGTGGTAGGCTGGGATTTGAGACTAGTTCTAACAGGTAAAAGGACCATATCAATTCTCTTTGTGAGCAGGAAGTAAAAAAATCATACAATCATACAATCATACACATCAAAAATATTGCTAAGCGGGAAACAATATGTTCTCAATTAAATATAGTTCTGCTTTAAATTTCAATGAATATTTTATTTGATGAAATAAATTTTAACATATTTGTTAGTGATTAATTTTACCTAATCCTTAAAAAGATAAGAGGAGAGATTGCTCATTTATGATGAAATTCTAAAAATAGTTTTCAATTTAAATTGTTCAGCTCAACGGTCACGCAACTCGCATCTTGCAACAAAAAATAAATTGATTACATTTTAATGCTCTCATTGACAAAACTGAAATAATGAAGATATGTCCTCAATAGTTTTGAATTACTTTTAAGACTGATGTAATTGAAACAGTTTCAGTTAATGTTTACATTAATGCTTTTCAATTGTTTGCGTCTTACATTTGTATTCGCTGTAATACATTGAATGGTTCTGCAAATATCATGCTGTTGTTATTGTTTTGGTCTTCACTAAGCAGTCTTTGGATCAAAGGTCTCCTAGTCATGATCATCCAGTTTTTTGAGGAGAGAGAGAGAGAGCATTGTGTAGCTATGATTACATTATCCAGTGTGACCTTCCATTTTCTTTTTTTTTTTTGTTGGTATGGGTGCAATTTGAGGAAATATTCGAAACTATTCCTAGTAGAGTCAGTGACTAGTTGTAAGTTAATAAGTTGATTCACCCATAAGATTGTTAACCATCTTGCCAACAATAACTCTGAGCACCTTTTCAAACACCACCTGTCTAACACCCATGGACACGTTTACAAAGTCAGAAAACAGCACAGCTCCCATGACTTTCGAAAACATTTTTTCATGCTAAGAGTTGCTGAAGCATGGAACAAACTGCCAGCATCAGTTGTTAGTTGTCGGAGCACTGTATCCTTCAAAACTTCCATGCTTCTTGAGATTCGCCAACTTTACACCTGATTTCTCCCCTCCATACACACGCAAGCATGTATCTGACTCACATACTGATCACTTCCCAGACGTTTGTACATTACTGCATATGCTTTATACGCACTTTTGACAAGTTGTGGTGCACCTGAGCACAGTATACAATAATTTCATTATTATTATTATTATTATTATTATTATTATTATTATTATATGATTTGTTGAAATAAGCCTTTCTACTATAGGGAAAAAGGCCAGAAATTTTGGGGAAGAAGTGGTTAGTCTACCAACTCCAGTAGTCAACTGGTACTTAACTCTAAAAGGAGGAAAGTCAACTTTGGTGGAGTTTAAACTCAGGGTGTAAAGATGGACAAAATGCTGTTATGCATTTTGTCTGGCATGCAAATGATTCTGCCAGCTTGCCATCTTTCTGGCAGATTGCTGTCTTGATTACTCGAAATAACGAAGCAAGAATTTAAGAGGAATTTTTTTCTATTGCAAAGCAATGAACTGGAACTGATTAGATGTTCTGTTAAGTTGGACTGAGTGGGACTTTTCAAGAAATCATATTTGTGAATCCATTGAAGGATTTCACCAATGACATGTACTCTTCATTGCTCAGTTACTAAATGCCTATGAAACAAGCCTTATGTAAGATGCACCAGCTTGTAGTATTTCTTTAGGTCACATTCAACTTTAATGTTATGCCAAAAGCAACTATTAGAACATTATAGTAAACATATGAGAATGACATATAATAACTAGAAAGTCAAACACAGTAGAAAATTTTCTGTTCTGTCATTATAAAACAAGCATATACTACCCAATAGTATTAAAAATTACAGAAATGATATTCCTGTCACTATGAAATAAACATATATTAAACATTGTTTCTAACATTATAATAAATTTTCAACATAGGCACAAAGCCAAGTTGTTGGGGGGAAAAAACAGTCAATTAAATTGAATCCACCACTTGACTGGTACTTTATCTCATTGATCTCAGATGGAAGAAACCCAAAGCTTTATGGTGTTTGAACTCAGAACTTAAAGTGCTGGAATAAACACTGCAAAGGCGCAGGAGTGGCTGTGTGGTAAGTAGCTTGCTAACCAACCACATGGTTCCGGGTTCAGTCCCACTACGTGGCACCTTGGGCAAATGTCTTCTGCTATAGCCCCGGGCCGACCAATGCCTTGTGAGTGGATTTGGTAGACGGAAACTGAAAGAAGCCTGTCGTATATATGTATATATATATATATATGTATGTGTGTGTGTGTTTGTGTGACTGTGTTTGTTCCCCTAGCATTGCTTGACAACCGATGCTGGTGTGTTTACATCCCCGTCACTTAGCGGTTCGGCAAAAGAGACCGATAGAATAAGTACTGGGCTTACAAAGAATAAGTCCCGGGGTCGATTTGCTTGACTAAAAAAGGTGGTGCTCCAGCATGGCCGCAGTCAAATGACTGAAACAAGTAAAAGAGTAAAAGAGTAAAGAGTAAATCATTTTGTTTGATATTCTAATGATTCTGCTAATAAATCATCCTTAGAGTGAACAATAATAATAACTAGAGTACTATGCAGTATTGGTTATGCAGTATTGGATATATACAGAATCACATTTGTATGTGAAATATTTTGTTTCTGTGAGAGTAAGCCTTGTGGCTAAACTATGGGGCTTTTGGCAGCTTGGAATGAGGATCAAACCAATCATTTTCCTTAGACTCATCAAAGATTGCTCACACTTTGCAAAATGCTAAAAGACTGTAAGATAGAACTACTTGTAAAGATCTAAACAAGATTATGCAAGGTGTAACAAAAGTCATTTTAAAACAAGTAAGTAAATAGCAATAAGAAAGACAAAACCACAGAAATATTCTTGTCATTATGAAGCAAATATATTGTAAATTTAATTATTTAAGTTTGGAGATGTATCCCGCAACTGCTTTCTATAAATAAAAATTAACCCTTTTACTGCAGAAATCAGATATATCCACTCAGAGTTTCATTATCCTTATCTGCAGAAAGCAGTTATAATATTCCAATCTATCTCCCGTTGCAGGATGTCATGTTTGAAACAACTTTTTGTTAAGATATATGTAATTAACTGAGGCAATGTAACTTGCAGAAAATACCAATTCCATTTTTGGGTAGTTATTTAACATCATTACTGAAATAAGCATGAAATTTGATTTCACAGTTAAAAGGTTAATCATATAAAAAATTAATGTTCTCATCACTAAGGATTCAGTTTTAATTAGATAAAACTTCCTGGTTTACTTATTCAAGTATGCTAGAACCCACTTTGCTAAATAGTAATAAGGCAATAACAACAGTACAGAAAGGTTCCTATCGTTATGAAACACACATGTCTTGTAATAGATATTAAAACAAAATAGTGCTAACATGTTTCACTACATACTAATAAGAAATTGCAGGAGTGGCTGTGTGGTAAGTAGCTAGGTGCAAGAGTGGCTGTGTGGTAAGTAGCTTGCTTACCAACCACATGGTTCTGGGTTCAGTCCCACTGCATGGCGCCTTTGGCAAGTGTCTTCTACTAGAGCCTCGGGCCAACCAAAGCCTTGTGAGTGGATTTGGTAGACGGAAACTGAAAGAAGCCCGTCGTATATATGTATATATGTGTGTGTGTGTGTGTTGTGTGTGTGTGTGTGTGTGTGTGTGTGTGTGTGTGTGTTTGTGTTTGTCCCCCAACATCGCTTGACAACCGATGCTGGTGTGATTGCATCTCCATAACTTAGCGGTTCGGCAAAAGAGACCGATAGAATAGGTACTAGGCTTACAAAGAATAAGTCCTGGGGTCGATTTGCTCGACTAAAGGCGGTGCTCCAGCATGGCTGCAGTCAAATGACTGAAACAAGTAAAAGAGTAAAGAGAAAGAGTAACCATAGAAAGGCTGCTGTCATTATGAAATATGAATATACTTAACAGTAAACAACAATATAGACACTAGTTTTGTCAATGAGAAAGAGACAATAATTAGTGGCAAAATAGCAGTAACGTGCAGTAAAGCAAGTGCAAACATATTTAATGTAGCAAGCCAGGAAATTTTAATTAAAATTACACCTATTCTGACAAGAATCAATCATCTTAACTAAAAGTAATACTGCCTAGAGGGTGGTGGTCTTCTAAGATCATATTAATAATATTCTTCTTTTTGGAACCTGATTGTTAATTACTTATATACAATAATTACGTATAATATAATGTAATTTGTTTTGACTAGCATTTCAAGTTTTTGCCTGATGGCTTGTTCAGCTCTACTTTTAGTACTAAGTCACTCCCATCAGTGAAAGTTCTGTCGTTATTCTTAAAATTTCTTCAAAATAACCTAAAATTAGCATTTAAATACACAAAATAATTGAGGTAGTTACAGTATGCGATAGGATAATTAAGCTGAGATTAATTATCAACAACTCAATAGCAACATATATTTCTGCATATACTTCACAATCAGGGCTGGCAGATGACCAAAAGGACCACTTTTATGGCCCTCCTGCAAGTTGTCTCAACAATAATCAACAACAATTTCCTTATTGTGCCTGTCAATTTTAACGGTCATGTTGGTCAACATCACAAAGGCTTTTGTAGTATACAAGAAAGATATTGTCATGTTACAAGAAACAAAGATTTAAGGTTTCTAGAGTTCTATCATATATTTGATCAAAGAAAACAGCCAGCCACCTGATCACCAATTAATCAAGTGAACATACAGGTCAAACAGATTTCAGTCTCACCAGGAAACGGGATAGGCAGACCGTTGTAAACGCTAAAACTTTTCCAGATGAAAACTGCACTATATCCAATGTAGATTAGTGCTTAGTGACAGCCTAGTCACAGCAGAAGGTTTTCTCACATCAGTATGTACTCAACCAGTATTAAACATGGCTTTACATGAACATATTTTTATTCAACACTGCTTCGTGTCTACTTATTTGATTCTGGCTTAACCAAGCTTTACACACATCAACAAATGTACTGTATATTGTTTTAATATAAGAATGAATTCATTCTTACTGGGCTGTAGATGACAGATTCGGAGCTTGTAGTTGACAACACAAACAAATGCAGAAATGCATGATTCAGTAATTTCATTCACAGCCCAATATATGTTTTCACAGGAGAAATTTCTCCTGAGACTTTTTTCACAGAAGAAAATATTCAAACATCAATATATTTTATTCAATGCTGCTTTGTGTGACTCTCTCTCTCTCTCTCTCTCTCTCTCTCTGTGTACACACACACCACACACAAACACTGTACACACACACACACATACTAAGTATAAATTTGTATGCTACCAAACCTACATTTGCTACCATCCTTTGGATCCATGACACCCACCTCATTAACCTGTTGCACATACTCTTTTACTCTTTTACATGTTTCAGTCATTTGACTGCAGCCATGCTGGAGCACCGCCTTTAGTCGAGCAAATCGACCCCGGGACTTATTCTTTGTAAGCCCAGTACTTATTCTATCGGTCTCTTTTGCTGAACCGCTAAGTGACGGGGACGTAAACACACCAGCATCGGTTGTCAAGCAATGCTAGGGGGACAAACACAGACACACAAACATATACACACACACACTTATATATATATATATACACATATATACGACAGGCTTCTTTCAGTTTCCATCTACCAAATCCATTCACAAGGCATTGGTCGGCCCGGGGCTATAGCAGAAGACACTTGCCCAAGATGCCACGCAGTGGGACTGAACCCGGAACCATGTGGTTGGTTAGCAAGCTACTTACCACACAGCCACTCCTGCACCTGTCTTTCATTCATCTGTCTCATACATCATTCATTTCTTTATTACTCATCTCACTCACCATAACAATGAGTGTTACAAGACCTACCTGCATTATTCAATCCTCCTTACCACCATCCTCATCATTCTACCTCTCACTCTCATCACCAGCCTATGTTTAGGAGACTGCATTGTACTATTTCTACCCAATGCACACTAACTTCACCCTTTCTACACTGCCAGCCACCACTCTATCTTCCCTGGGCTACTTCTATTGTCACCTATCACCTAATCTTACCTTCGACCACCTCTGCTATTGCCCATCACTGCCCCCAATCTTCACCCCAATCATTCTGTCTCTAAGATTATACTCTTGCTCCTTTTACCTACCTAATCTGATTTTTCTTTTGTTACCACATTCTCCTATTTCCCTTCTCCATCACATTATCTCCAGCAACATACAAGTCCTAGGGTTTTAGGTATTAAGTATTCTCTAAACTTACAGTTTACAAGGCAACCCCAACTTCTGTACTGGTACTACAACAAAAGACTCCAGCCCAGCACAGCTCTTGAGTGATTGGCAAGCAAGTAGAAGAGAAGTAAGCCTGAGTGGTCCCTTTAGTCCTGTTTCACAAGGACTTGATAATATTTGTAATGCTGCTACTGCAAAGAAATGCATCCAGTACACACTGTAAAATGGCAGTGAGCTGGCAGAAACGTTAGCACGCCGGGCGAAATGCGTAGCCGTATTTCGTCTGTCGTTACGTTCTGAGTTCAAATCCCGCCGAGGTCGACTTTGCCTTTCATCCTTTCGGGGTCGATAAATTAAGTACCAGTTACGCACTGGAGTCGATGTAATCGACTTACTTCGTTTGTCTGTCCTTGTTTGTCCCCTCTATGTTTAGCTCCTTGTGAGCAATAAAGAAACACACACTGTAAAATGGCAAATGAGTGGAGAAAATAAAAACTGTTGAGAGGATCATCAAGTCATGTCTTGCCAAGGACACAACAACCTATATATTGTTGGACCCATGATGATAGCAATTATAGTGCTGAGGATGATCATAATGATAACCATTACTGCAACAATGACTCCGGTCTATCCTTAAATACAGAGTAACCAATTGTAAAAAACAAAACCAAAAAAGCAAGACCAATATATTGGGTTGTCCGGAAAGTTCCTGCTGATTTTTAAAGGAAAGAAAAAGGTCAGTAAATACTTGGCATTACATCTTAAATCAACCAAATATGAACCATTTTGTTGGACAATGCGTCTCCGTCTTTCCTTTAACTTGAAAATACCCTCTTCCCAGAATTGAGGTGGTTTCATGGCAAAGAATTCATCAAGGTATCTTTTTACGTCATCCAAGGAATTGAAATTTTTACCATTTAGACTATTTTGCAGAGTGGAAATCTGAAAGAGCAATATCTGGTGAATATGGAGGGTTGGAGGGTAGGGTAACACATCCCAACCAAGCTGCAGCAATTTTTGTCTGGTTCCCAAAGCATCAAGTGCCGAAAATGAACTTTCTTATCTTCCATTTTAAAGGGTTATAGAATTAACACAGGTTATAGGAACATAAACCTTCTTCCATGAAAAGATAGTGTAAACTGTGCTCTAAATAGAGGTGTAGTCAAATCCTATTTTATTCACTTATCTATGTTCTAAAATAAGTTGAAAGGTACGCTACTATAAATCGGCACAAACTTTCCGGACAACCTAATAAAAGAAATATTTCACATTTTATGAGAGACACAGAGTGGCCAACAGGGACAATATTCTTACAGTTGACTGATGCTACATGGACAGTAAATTTCCTATCAAGTGTTTCATGTGCAGACCAATTCTCCTTAAAGTAATATGAAATAGGTTTTTTAAGAGGGGACCCATTAATTATTTGCTATGCACATATATTTTTCATAATGTTGGGAAATTTAGTTGTTCATGCATCATTAGTTGTGGCTGACCCCCAAGTGCAAGTCTAAACTTGAAATATCAATTAATTTGTCATTACTATATTAACTATAAACATTCCAATTTTGTTGACTCCAAAGAAAAGTAGCATTCTGTGAGCTGTTTTTCTGTTGACTGATGGTGTATCAGAAGCCAAAATCCATTGAAGGCTTTCAACATAGTATTTTGTCTTTTTTTTTTTTTTTTTTGCTATACAGAAGTGAAGGAAGTAGTATAGACATAGCTCATCTCTTTGCAATAACCATTTTCTTCTGGGGGTATGTAAAGAAGCTTGACCAAAGTTAGACAAAGTATGCTGAAAAGCACACAATGAAAAATGATGTACTCATACTTTTAAGATCTCTATCATTGTTATAAAAAAATTTTGAAAATAACATGAAAAAAACCCAGTGCTTTCTTTTTTGCAATAAACACAAAGTTTGCTTAATTAACATTTCAAGTTCAAACCTGAAACTAATAACTAATTCTGCTACCAACAGGATAAAAATTATAACTGCATTGCAGAAAATTGATCATCACCCTCATACTTTGACAGATGCCAAAGTTACTAAAGGCATACACTACTTATATCAGTAAGAAGTTCAAGAATAGATTGACTATTACAAAGAAATGAACCACTTTAGATATGAATTACAAATGTTATTTTCACATCCCAATAATTGTTTTAATATTTATCATTCCATGAAGGCAGTGAGTTGGTAGAATCGTTAGCATGCTGGACAAAATACTCAACAGCATCTCGTTTGTCATTACGTTCTGAGTTCAAATGCACCAAGATCAACTTTGCCTTTCATCCTTTCAAGGTCATTGAAATACGTACCAGTTGAACGCTGGGGATTGATGTAATTGACTTACCTCCTCCCCATAAATTGCTGGCCTTGTGCCAATATTTGAAACCAATATTTATCATTCCATGCCAGGTAGTTAAGCTCTGGATTAGCCATCATCAAACAGACTCATGATCAAAGCCATTCCAGACATGACCAGGCACGAATATATGGTTAAGAAGCTCACTTTGCAAGCACACTGTTTCAGGTTCAGTCCCACCATAATGCACTTTGGGCAAATATCAACTATAGCCCTAGGCCAACCAATGCCTTGTGAGTGAATTTGGTAGAAGGAAACTGGGAAGAAGCCTGACATATGCATATGAAAGTGTGTGCATAAGTTGGTCCCCTATCACTACTGTACAACTAGTGTTAATTGTTTATGTCACATGTAACTTAGCAGTTTGACATATGAGACAGATAAAGTACTGGATCAATTTGTTCAGCTAAACCCTGCAAGGAGGTGCTCCAGCATGACCAGTCCAATGAATGAAACAAAAACAGTCACAGTATACCTAGACTACATTATCCAATATGTTATCTTTTCTTACAATAGTAGAATGTAGCTTGAGAAATATTCGACTGCTATTTCTTGCAAGCTGAGAAATTGCATAGTGGCTTTCTTGTTGGTTTATTGATGTCAATGATGACAGAGGTGCTGGCAGTAAATTGTTCACTTGTAATAATCAATGAGAAGATAGGCTATCATACTGCATTAGAAATAAAATATTTTCTCACACAAATCATTTAGAATTTTACTGTAACCTACTTCCTTTCTTTATAATATTCAATGTGTTTTTGTGTTACTTTATTTGTGTAGGTAGTTTATAAATTTTAAATAGAATCTGTCAAAGTCAAAGCTTTCCTTTCGTTTTAAGACAACTAGTCTATGTTTGAAACACTTGATGGATTTACTGTCCTTGCAGCATCTCAAGACCAAGGCATATTCTATTGCAGTTGGTGAATTCCGACACTAAACATGACAAGCCATTCTACTAAAGTAGATAATTACCAACTTTTCTAGCAACGATTGTGTTACAAGAGCAGATTAAAAAACTGGAATTTCTCACACTATCATCAGCTGTCAACGAGTTGGACAAAGAAAAACAAATGTACGTGCCATATGCGCTGTTAATTTTAGGATTTGTTTCACATCATTCCGTCATTATATCTTTCCGAGCTAATGCTTCTTGGGGTTGCTTCCTTTTACTGTGACTATTAGTGTTTAAAACCTCATTTGCCTTTGAAATGCAAGAAGATTTGCTTGAGATTCTCAGTTGTAATCTCTTGAATAAACTTGGGAAACACCAACATCAGCTGATTAAATCAACTCCTAGTGTTTGATTGGTACCTTTTTTTTGTTTTACTGACCCCTTCCCCAAAGGATAAAATTAGCTCAAACAATTCTGCTAACCCACTAAATGTGTTCAATGAGATAGATATCAAAATTTGAAGAGCAAGAGGAAAATATTTGATTCCCAGATTGTTTGTCCTCAGAAATGCAGTCTCCGATATTCCCTCTCTGTTCATGTGTTTCTTAGAGACACTATTGTACAGTAGCTTCAGACTACAAAATCACTTGTACCAACTTCAGTATGGGAAGATTGGCAAACGTCATGAGCATTGTTCCTCCAATTTTTACTATCTTATAAAAATAAAGCAGAAAACATTTAAAGGAAAAAATTTCCAGACACAATTTTTCTTTTTTCAAATCTATAGTAATAAGGATAATTTTGGTCTATTAACAGCATCAGGTTATTTCACTTAAAATATTTCTAATCACTATATTTTATGTAAACACAAATATATTTTATGCAAACATCTTATTCCTCTTCTCTGGTTTTGGGTTTCTTTCACCAAATAAATTTACAAGCAGTTTAGCTTCATTGCGATGCTCAAATAACAGAAAAGGTAAGATGATAACAAAAAACCCCCACAAATTTTGTTAAATAATTGGGCTATACCATCAGTTATTGTAACCATTAGAATGCATTAAAAATATGAACTGAGAAATGGTGCATGAGTGGCTGTGTAGTAAGAAGCTTGCTTCCCAACCGCATCATCCCGGGTTCAGTCCCACTGCATGGCACCTTGGGTAAGTGTCTTCTACTATAGCCTCAAGCCAATCAAAGCCTTGTGAGTGGATTTGATAGATGGAAACTGAAAGAAGCCGGTTGTGTGTATATATATATATATATATATATATATATATATATAGGGAGAGTTCATGAAAAAAACAAAAGACAAAGACAGGTGGCGTACAAAACAAACAGATGTATTAGTATAACGCTCAGGAATTGAAAAAAGTCTTTAGCGTTTCGAGCCTATGCTCTTCTACAGAAAGGGGCACAGAAAAAAACAAGGAGAGAAACAAGGAGAGAAAAAAAATGTGTGCAGTGGCTACCAATGTGTGTATATATTTGTGTGTGTCTGTGTTTGTCCCCACACCATCCCTTGACAACCGACGTTGGTGTGTTTACATCCCCGTAACTTAGGGGTTCCGTAAAAGCAACTGATAGGCTAAGTATTAGGCTAACAAAGAATAAGTCCTGGGGTCAATTTGTTCAACTAAAGGCGGTGCTCCAGCATGGCCACAGTCAAATGACTGAAAAAAGTAAAAGAATAAAAGAATAGAATACACACACACACAGAGAAGTGGAAGAACAGATAAAAAAAAGTAACAGGCTGATTAAGTTCCACATTACATAAAATATTTTTAGCAAAGCTATGTGGAACTGTGTCAGCCTATTACTAGTGTGTGTGTGTGTGTGTTGTAACTAGCCAAGGTATATATTTGATATATGCATATCAATGTATCAGTCAAAACTCTCCAAATGGGCTTGTCTCCTACAATCTTCTGTTATTAATTCGTTTTGTTTGTCTATGGGTGTGTAACAATACATGTTATGCAAATTTAACATTATTTAGAAATTTATAGAATCAATATTCCAAAATATTTTTCCATTTAAGTATTTTGTGGTTTATGGAAAAACCATTTATTGCTCATTTAAAAGAAAATTTACAAGAAAAAACTTAATGTATTTATTTTTTCATATACAGAGAAATAAATAACAGTATGTATACACAAATATAACTTGGTAGGACATATTTCACTGCATAATCTATGGCTTACATAAATTCTTATTAACAGATGATCAAAATTGCAAAACTACATTAGATTTATTCTTCTAACTGCTCTCAGCAAAATTGTTTATTTAAAGATTGGATAAAATACTAAGAAATTTGTACTGGATTCAGGCATTTAAATATTGCGAAATGAAAAATGATAATAACCATTCCCTCTCTCAGTCTCTCTTTTAAAGATTTTCTGAATTGTTCAGACATGTCGCAAGCATATCATATCTGCATATATTGAAACTGTTTCGATTTCCTACATTCTCATTTATCAGAGAGCCTAACATCAAAGATCCTAATATCAAAGATCTAAATTCCTTCAAAATCAGATTGAGCGAGTTCTTAAAATTCATCACAAACCAGCAGCATGCAAATCAAAAGGCTGCCTAAAACTGCTGCTTCAAACATGAACAGAATTATATATGGTGAGGATTCATCCAAATAGAATATTTGTCTAAAACAGATAAGACAGCTACAAGCAACATCATTGCAAACAATAATAATACACACATGTCCATGGTGGTGTGTTTACATCCCCGTAAGTTAGCGGTTCGGCAAAAGAGACTGATAGATTAAGTACTAGGCTTACAAAGAATAAGTCCTGGGGTCAATTTGTTCGACTAAAGGTGGTGCTCCAGCATGGCAACAGTCACATGACTGAAACAAGTAAAAGAATGAATATGGTGTCTGTTAATCTGTCAAAAAAATATTCTTTGTTGTAAAAAAAAAATCAATTTTTAATGAAGGGGGTGATTTATTTAAAGGAAAAACTAAATTATCTTTTTACTTTCTTTACATTTAGGTATTTATAGCCTAAAAGTAGGGAAGTTGCATTAGTAGAATGATGAAGTGTTTCTCCCCACTTTTGGAAAGCAGTTTGTTCTCATGTTATTTAAAGCTTAAAATAAAGATCCCTACCTTCCCCCTTCATCATACACACACACTTCAGTTGATAGAAATATCAATAAATTTCTTAATACCTGAAATTAAGTTACATTTATTGACTTTTGAAATACCATATTTTGTGCTATTGGTGCTAGTGACATTTCACAGTGTCTTTATTGTATTTTATTATAAACCTTACAAACTGACATCAAACATCTAAATCACGGTGATTTAATGGTAGAATCCAGCTTTGTATGAAACATGACACCTAAATATATCCATATAATATGATGACTCTAATCCATCCTATTTAAGTTATTGTATAAATGTAATTCTATAGGAATAATCTATAAATTGACATGACAGTTAATATCAAGAACCTGTGGAACCTAACAACGACAGGAAACTGGTTCAGCTCCTTTATTACTTTCTAGTAATGTCAGTTTATTAAAATTAGAATTTTACAGACTATTAACCTCATCTTTATATACATTCAATATATTTATATTTATATTATGTATGTCTACTCAAGTAGATGTAAATACTGTATATAACTATAGACTCCGTAGAAGATGAGGTAAATGTTCTAGAAAAATTATAACATCTTAATAATAGCAAGTTATCTAATTATCTAAGATGTTTAGATGCTTACACTATTGTGATTCTATTCGTCTTTATCCATCTTTTAGCTTATATTTGTTTCAGTCATAAACACTGCAGTTACACTCGAAGAGTTTATATGAATAAATTGCACCCGGTACTTATTTTTAAATCTGGTACTTATTATTTTGGTAGCTTTTGTCAAGCTGCTAAGTTACAGGGACATAAACAAACAAACACAAGTTGCCATGAGGTGAAATGGGGATAAATAGAAACACACACACACACACATATATGTATTCTGTGCCGGTGGCACGTAAAAAGCACCAACTGATCGTGGCCGTTGCCAGCCTCCCCTGGCACCTGTGCCAGTGGCATGTAAAAATCACCCACTACACTCACGGAGTGGTTGGCGTTAGGAAGGGCATCCAGCTGTAGAAACACTGCCAGATCAGACTGGAGCCCGGTGCAGCCTCCTGGCTCCCCAGACCCCAGTCGAACCGTCCAACCCATGCTAGCATGGAAAACGGACATTAAAGGATGATGATGATGATGATGAACTTCCAAGCAGTTTCCACCAACCAAATTCACTCTCAAGGAACTGGTTAACTTGGGGCTAAAACAGAAGACACTTGCCAAAGATATTGCACAGTGGGACTGAACCTGAAAACATGTGGTTTCAAAGCAAGCTTCTTAACCAAACAGTTATATTGAAATGCTCTTCCAAATTCCTCGTCTTTCAGTCATTTTGTTGTCTTTCTTTCTACAGCTGTTGTAATTGTATAGCCACAGGTCATCCCTGATTGGGCACATCTATGGCACACAGACAGCAATCGATGAGTGAGGTAGTAGATCAATACCATATGCATGTATACTCTGCCATTTCTCTTCAACTAATGCCCCTTAGTAAACACATCAATGATACAAAAATCTCATTCACATCTGCCTGCTGTCAAGAGAAATTAATATCTATATTGAATAATTTTATTTAATATACATGTATTTGAAGGCGATATATCAGTAGATTGCAGTGAAGGATTTACATGTCTTGGAAGGTATCTTACTAAACTAATCACTAGTTAGGAAGTTTAGGCCCTGAAGACATCTTCTATAACTAACAAGTTTAACTAAATATTTTATTAGTAAAAATAAGCATGTGTATTATGTGTATATGTGTGTACATGTATCTGTATACATAGATATGATCACACTGCACAGCAACTTCAACAGGTATCTTCATTTAGCAAAAGCCCTCTGAGCGAAATTTGATAAACAGAAAATGTACAAAAGCTTGTCAGATATATGTTCCTCTCTCTCTCTTTCTCTCTCTCTCTCTCTCTTTCCATGTGTGTGTGTGAGTGTGTGTGTGTGTGTGTGTACATATATATAATCACACAGCACAGTAACTTCAGCAGGTATTTTCATTTAACCAAAGCCTTCTAAGCAAAATTTTTATAAACAGAAAATGTATGAAAGCCCGTCATGTGAGAGTGTGTGTGTGAGAGAAAGAGAAAGAAAGACAGAGAGAGGGATGAGAGGTGAGGAGGGGAGAGAGAGAATGAGAGAGATCATTTTCACATCCATTTTTCCATGCTTGCATGGGTCGCAAGGGTGTTCTCCAGCAGTGTCTCCTCACTATTTGTTGCAGTCTTTTGTGGGTACACCATATGGAATTTCAGCTTATTCTTGTCTTGCATCTCAAGTATGACCATTTCCTGATAGCACTATGATCATATATTCTTTTCAACAAACAAAATCATTAATCATAGTTAAATCTACTTCAGAATTTCTTCATTCTAGACTTTGCTTCCATGTCTGGCATTTTCTCTCAAAGTCTTCAACAAATTCACCTGAGAACTATATCATCTAAATATAAGACAGAATCAGCTGAGAACTATGTTTTTGGCATATGAGTTCTGATGGGCAGACAATCTAAATCTTCACTCTATTGGGTAGGAGGACTACAATAAACAGAAGGCTGGTGATGAAGTCCTAGTGGACCTCTACATGCATGCTAAATTCATCGCTGAGCTCATAGCTAACTCCCATCTTACTGACCGTACCACAGTTTGCATGGCTTTCATAAAGCATTTGTCTATCCCTATGTTTCTTAATGGCCACCACACTACAAAACATGGAATCCTCCAGATCAATGAATGCTAAATGTAGTCCCCCTAAGTACTCAGTTATATGCTGTCCTGATATGAACCCAAACTGCATCTTATCTACACCAATATTTTTTTCAAATAAATGTGCTTCAACTGTTTCAATAGCTAGCATAACCTGCCTCTGTTAATATGATTCCTTGGGAGGTGCAATGGCCCAGTGGTTAGGACAGCGGACTCGCGGTCATAGGATCGCGGTTTCGATTCCCAGACCGGGCGTTGTGAGTGTTTATTGAGCGAAAACACTTAAAAGCTCCACGAGGCTCCGGCAGGGGATGGTGGTGATCCCTGCTGTACTCTTTCACTACAACTTTCTCTCACTCTTACTTCCTGTTTCTGTTGTACCTGTATTTCAAGGGGCCGGCCTTGTCACTCTGTGTCACGCTGAATATCCCCGAGAACTACGTTAAGGGTGCACGTGTCTGTGGAGTGCTCAGCCACTTACACGTTAATTTCACGAGCAGGCTGTTCCATTGATTCGGATCAACCGGAACCCTCATCGTCGTAACCGACGGAGTGCTTCCATTCCAATATGATTCCTCTAAAGTTGCCTATCTCTAGAACATTTCCCTTGCTCTTATAACACTTGATGATTTTGCTCCCACCGGCCATTGGGTATGGCATTGCCCTGTTCTACCTGGTCCATTAAGCAAGTTACTTAACGCATGACCTACTTCTCCAGATATAGTGAGCATTCAGTGACTATATCTGATTATCCAACTGCATTCATCATCATCATCATCGTTTAGTGTCCGCTTTCCATGCTAGCATGGGTTGGATGGTTCTACTGGGGTCTGTGAAGCCAGAAGGCTTCATCAGGCCCAGTCAAATCTGGCAGTGTTTCTACGGCTAGATGCCCTTCCTAACGCCAACCACTCCGTGTAGTGGGTGCTTTTTACGTGCCACCTGCACAGGTGCCAGACAGAGCTGGCAAACGGCCACGAACGGATGGTGCTTTTTATGTGCCACCGGCACGAGGGCCAGGCGAGGCTGGCAACGGACACGAAACGGGGCGGTGCTGGCAACGGACACGAAATGGGGCGGTGCTGGCAACGGTCACGAAACGGAAGGTTCTCTTACATGCCACCGGCACTGGTAACACATCTGCAATTTCCATTGACCGATTTCCATTGATCGATTTCGATTCATATCTTTAATTATATTTACAACCATATAGTAGCCAATTTTAAGACCCGATTTCTCTGTTGAGCCTACTTAGAGTAAACAAAATTCTCTCAAGCAACCCCTTCACTCAACAACCTTTTGTAGTAGTATTGCTATACCTCTTCCTTTACAGCATCATTGATAGCATGTTCACTTCTATCACTCTAAATGCACTTCTAAGACATCTCCATTTTTTCTGGTACATTTCTTTGAAATCTAGAATAACTCATGTTTCTTATCCTTTCATGGTAGTACATGAACATATTTTTAACTTTTAGCTTCTCCACTTACTAAGTACAACTAGTGCCAAACTACTTGTTCTTTACCTTTCCCTAGTTTTTACAGGCTTATTTAGTATACCAACAAGGCACCTATCTGACTGGAACCTTGCACCAACCACAGACTTCGGTCTGCTGCTTGCAACAGTTGTCTCATAGAAACTCCAAATCATCCCCTATGTTATAAGTCTTTACCTGCTTCCTCCCTCTTGTCACATATACTGTACTTCTTTGAACCAAAAACTTGTTGAAGGACCTTTCAGTTCTCTATCTTCCTTCTCACGGTAGTTTTGTATTTCTGAGTACCTTAAGCTCTTACTCTGATGTCCGGCCCCTCCCTTTGGTGCTTCTACAAAGAAATTTTGAAAAGTTCCCCCAGTTCTGAAAAAAATCGATAGATTCGACATGGGGTCGAGAATCTCAGCTTTTTATATGCAACACATTTTCTGTTGTAGTTTTCGCAACTTGCAATCAATTTTCACGAAACTCATGGTGAAGCTTAATGTTACCCTAAGAAACTTAATTCTGATGTTAGTTTTCAATGCAATACCTTACCATCAGAAAAAATCGATAAAATCATGCCATTTTGGGAAATAAGGTGGTTCGGTCATGCGGCCCAGTGTCCAGAGGGTGAGCTGATTCACGATGTCCTCCTCCCACCTCCACTTCCCAGCTGGCACAAACGCATGGGTGGACAGCTGAAGACCTGGGCAATGACGATAAAGGAGGACCTCTCCGAACTCTCAGGTCCGCAAGTAGTCGGTCTGCGCAGATGGAACCGAGAATGGCTCACTATCTCCAGTGACCTCGCACGGGACCGTCGAGCGTGGGTCGCCATGGTTCGTGATGCCGTTAGGACTAGAGAAGAAGCCGGCTCAACTCGCCCTTGGTGAACGCCATCACAAGTACAAGTAAAGTAAGTTACTCTAATGTCATTGATCACTTATGAATGTAGAGTCGTACATTTTGCACAAGGCAAAAATGCAGCATTCACATCTGTCTATCCCATGTGTACAGTTCATCGTGGCTCACAGATTTCCTGACGTTAGTGTTACAAATCGTTAGGTCATTTGTATCACGGAACTCCAGGAGCAGATATATCATTGTGTGGAAAGCAGAATCAGAAGAGCATTGGATAAAATACCTTATGGTACTCGGTTACATCTCTAACATTCCTTCATCCAAGATTAATAAGTATTAGCCAAAGTGAAAAAAAAAATAATCATAATAAATCTACATTTCTCACTTGCAATCAATAACTTGATAGCATGTACCATCCTTTTGCTAATTGTTTGAAATGCCTATACAATGACAAGCTGACACATTAACACTTCTGCTCTTCCTATTCAGGAAAACAGCAAGGATGTGAGACAGTGTGTGTGTGTGTGTGTGTAGGAGCTGCCCCATCACTGAGCAGGTATTATATTTTTATGAAGGCGGCGAGCTGGCAGAAATGTTAGCATGCCGGGCGAAATGCTTAGCGGTATTTCGTCTGCCGTTACGTTGTGAGTTCAAATTCCGCCGAGGTTGACTTTGCCTTTCATCCTTTCGGGGTCGATAAATTAAGTACCAGTTCCGCACTGGGGTCGATGTAATCGACTTAATACCTATGTCTGTCCTTGTTTGTCCCCTCTAAGTCTAGCCCCTTGTGGATAATAAAGAAATAGGTATTATATTTTTAAAATTGACCTCTATGGGAAGTGAACTTTGAACTCAGAGAAGTGGAACAAATGTTGCAACACATTTTGTCTGATGCTTGAATGATTACCAGTCAAAGTAATGGGCTCAATATAATCTATTAAAGTTGTAGTTCAATGATCGAAACTAGTTATATACATATACATATATGCATATATATATATGTGTGTACATATACATACAGTATGTATATGTGCATATACATATATACATATATATACATATACATACATATACAAATATATATGTACATATACATATATACATATATATACATATGCATACATATACATACATATACAAATATATATATGTACATATACATATTATATATGTTTACATATACATACTTATACAAATATATATGTACATATACATTATGTATGTATGGATATACATACATACATACATACATACATACATACGTACATACATACATACCTACATACATACATACATACACAAATATATAAAGGAATCCTGTAGAACAGTGACTCACGTGGCACTTATATGTGAGAGCTAGAAAAGGCGAGGAAAGAAAGGAGAGCAACGCACTGAAGTGTGTAATAGTTTTGAGTGATTACTGAATCTTACATTATGAAAGATAAATGTTCAATTTTTGAGATGAATAAAAGCTTTAAAAATAATGAAAGCTATCATTAATACCAGGATTATATATTTCTTGTATCTTGTCTCTTCAAGTTATCAAGTCATTATTAACTGGTTGTTAAGAATCAAAGGAAAAGAATATAAAGAGAGATGTTAAAAAGTGGGATCAATAAACTCATTTGATGTGCGCATATGAGTCTGTCTATCATTCCCTCTCCACACTCTGGCCAGCACCCTACCTTTCTCTAACTCTTTTCCGCTCTACCTTTCTGTTTTTTAATTAGCTCTCTCTCCTTCTCTCTCTCTCTCTCTCTCTCTCTCTCTCTCTTCTCTCTCTCTCTCTCTCCTTCTCTCTCTCTCTCTCTCTCTCTCTTCTCTCTCTCTCTCTCTCCTCTCTCCTTCTCTCTCTCTCTCTCCCTCTCTCTCTCTCTCTCTCCTTCTCTCTCTCTCTCTCTCCTTCTCTCTCTCTCTCTCTCTCTCTCTGTTGATATGTATAGAAGAAACATGCAATAAAACTATTACTAGCTGGTAAGTTGTTTTATTTGATCATAATACTACATAGTTAACCTTTCAAAATACGAAACTTAAAATATTTTAAGATACAGGGTCCCACAAGGAAGCCTGACAATTTTAAAACAGTGGTAATTTGTCTGATGGAAATGAGGGGAAGTTGAGCAGCACATATTCAGTGATGTTGAGTATAAGTACTGGGCTTACAAAGAATAAGTCCCGGGGTCGATTTGCTCGACTAAAGGCATTGCTCCAGCATGGCCCCAGTCAAATGACTGAAACAAGTAAATGTGATTTTGTGATTTTGTTATCTATGAAGCAGTGGATGCACAAAATAGCTCTTTTGCAATCAATATCTATTTTAAAAAATCATGACTGTGTTACTCAAATGAAGTGAAATTTTCACTGGTATCTTATTGTGGATAATCACTGAAAAGTGTCTAACTAGAATTTCTATATTGTTATGAGCAGAAAACTTCAGGTTGGCCAGTTCCGTATTGAAAAAGAAAATATGGAGTGTGTTTGAAGTGTCCAAATACTGGAGATTATTGAGGCATCATTGTTCTGTATCAAACCATTGCGCTACACTAAGCATTTCAGATCAATGAGCAAAATATATTGCACCATTTTTACAATTTTAATCCTTATAAGACTATGACTGCATGAAATATAGCAATGAGATTGGAAATCTGGAAAACACTAGCAAAAAATATGCTTGCAACGTGACCAGATAACTTCTTTTTTTACTTCATGGATGACAGAGTGTGTTCCCATCTATTTTATTATGTAAATAAGTGAAACTTCCACTATTGAATGGACAGCAAACAACAACAACTTCACGGACAGCTCCTTCACTGCTTACATGCAACAGTGAGGAGCTTTGTAGCAAATTTTGGTGTGAGAGATCCATATTTCTGTAAAAAGGGCAGATATTTCTTAACAGAAAATGCTGATGGCTTTGTGATCATGTTGCATAAATTCCTGTATTCATTTCTTTGCCTGACTCTGTAGCAATGGGGATAAATAGATAGAATGGGTGGGAAGATGTGAAAGGCAATAAAACAAAGGAAAAGCAGAGAGCAAGGTAAATAAAGAAGCTGTTAGAAGAGACAGGGTGAGTGAAGAACAAGCTGGGAAATTAAGAGAGAGGAACAGAGGGAGAACTGGTGTAAGAGAATGAAAGAGTAAAGGTGAGAGGAGAGAAAGTATCAATACAAGATAGATAAAATAGTTACAAAACAGGTAGCATTCATTGTGTCTAATAGCATTATATATATTCATCATCATCATTCATTCATCATCGTTTAATGTCCGTTTTCCATGCTAGCATGGGTTGGACGTATATATATATATATATATATATATTTTGTCAGTGGATCATATATCCAAAAAACAAGCACACTCTAAAAGTTAGAACAGTAATGTATTTACATTACTGTAAGAAGTTAATTATATGGCCAGCCACACAGTGACCAATGATTTCACATCCATGAACCGCTTAGCCTTATAGATGACTTATCAGACTCCGATAGCTGTGGACATACAACCTCTCTTCAAATGTCCAGTTTGAAGAGAGGTTATAAGTTCACGGCCATCAGAGTCTGACATATCATCTATAAAGCTAAGTGCTTTATGGATGCAAAACCATTGGTCACTATGACTGGCCATATAATTAACTTCCTGTAAATATATATATATATATATTCACCAGTAATACATAGAACTCAACTCTGTCAGTCATGAATGACCATGGGTGCACTTAAGAGGGTCCCCTCTGGGGTACAAGTCTGGACAGAAAGTCACCTCACCAGCGAATGCACAACATAGGGTTGTTTTTATGGAAGACTAGCAGTCGCTCATGCATATCAGCCTCCTCTCTCCACACCACTGATGTTAACCAAGGGAAAGGCAAAGGCCGATACAGCTTGGCACTAGAGATGTCACAATTCATATCTACAGCTGAGTGAACTGGAGCAACATGAAGTAAAGTGTCTTGCTCAAGAAAACAACATGCAGCCGAGTTCGGGAATCAAACTCACAACTTTACGATCATAATCTCAACACACTAACCACTGAAAGTATTACAGTGTTACTGCACAAATTATAAGTGTGACCCACAATTGAGTTTCAATTATACCTTAATAATCTCAAAAATGCTGTACTGTTGTTTCAGTCCCATAGAGACACTCGATAATAAAACATCAGTGAGTGACAAAACTATTTATAAATAATTTTTTGATCATCACTTGTGCAAAAGAATAGAAAAAGAATTTTGTATGATTTTTATATTGGAGAAAAAAATGTCACATTGTGTGGGCAAGTAAAAGCGTTATAACAATAATGTATAATGCATAGAGGAGGAGAGGTGTTATAATGGTATTATATAACCTGTGGAGGAGTAGAGATGTTCCTACAATACTGTACAGTGTGCCAACGTTTTGTAACAATATTTAATATCGTGAACCATAGTAAATCTTGTAACAGTACTGTACAATATGTAGAGCCATAAAGATGTTGTAATAACATTCTAAAGCATGAAAAGTAGTAAACACTTCAAAATGTAACAATACTATAAAATATGTACAAGAGTAAATAAAAGTGTTCTAATATGTATAGTGTGAACAGAAGTAGAGATGTAAGGCGGCGAGCTGGCAGAAACGTTAGCACGCCGGGTGAAATGCTTAGCGGTATTTCGTCTGTCTTAACGTTCTGAGTTCAAATTCCGCTGAGGTCGACTTTGCCTTTCATCCTTTCGGGGTCGATAAATTAACTACCAGTTAGGCGCAGGAGTGGCTGTGTGGTAAGTAGCTTGCTAACCAACCACATGGTTCCGGGTTCAGTCCCACTGAGTGGCACCTTGGGCAAGTGTCTTCTGATATAGCCCCGGGCCGACCAATGCCTTGTGAGTGGATTTGGTAGACGGAAACTGAAAGAAGCCCGTCGTATATATGTATATATATATGTGTGTGTGCGTGTATGTTTGTGTGTCTGTGTTTGTCCCCCTAGCATTGCTTGACAACCGATGCTGGTGTGTTTACGTCCCCGTTACTTAGCGGTTCGGCAAAAGAGACCGATAGAATAAGTACTGGGCTTACAAAAGAATAAGTCCCGGGGTCGAGTTGCTCGATTAAAGGCGGTGCTCCAGCATGGCCGCAGTCAAATGACTGAAACAAGTAAAAGAGTAAAGAGTAAAGAGAGGGTTGAGGTAATCAACTTAATCTCTTTGTCTGTCCTTGTTTGTCCCCTCTATGTTTAGCCCCTTGTGGGTAATAAAGAAATAAGGAGTAGAGATGTTGTAACAATACTGTACAGTGTGCAGAGTGGTCAGTATTTTGACAGAACTGCACAGTGTTTAACAATGTTGTTAGGATATTGTACAATGTGTAGAGGAGCAGAAGCATGTGAAAACTATTGTACAATGTGTAGGAATAACAGAATTATGTTATATAAAGCAGTGCTCCACAACTGGTATGTGGTTGTTGTTGTTGTTGTTGTTAAGCAGCAAGACAGGTAAGGGTGATTAGGGGATGGTCTAGGGCTTAGGGGCGGGAGACCCAAGACCTTGGAAAAAAAAACAATTTTGGTCGTCTTGTTGTAGTCGAGGGCTCTTCGTCGACACCTGACACCACTGGGAGGTGGCCTTCGAAGTCACTGGAAATGGAGATCTCCAGGTCCAAATTCTTGAACGGCCAACTGGTATGCTGCAGCATACTGGTGTGCCACGAGACGATGCTAGGTGTGCCGCAGTGTAACTTGAATATAATTTTTTTTTTCCTAGTTTTAGTTCAAGTGTGCCACTGAATTTTGAAAAGAATATAAGTGTACTGCAAGTGGAAAATGGTTGCAAAGCACTGGTATAAAAGTTTGATGAGTAGGAACATTGTAACAATGTGTAGAGGTGTAGAAATGTTGTAACAAAACTGTATAGTGTGTACATGGCTTGTAACAAAAGTATTTAATGTGTTGATTTGTAATATTGGGTAACGTGCAAAGAAGAAGTAGGTAATGTAACAATATCGTACAGGGTATAGAGTGGTAGTTTGTAAGAATAGTAGACAGTGTGAAGAACAACAGTAGAAGAGTAATGACAATGAGGTGTGTAGAGAAGTAGAAGTTGTAACAGTGTACGGCATGTATAGGAATAGGCATTGTAGCATAGTGAACACCATGTAGTGGTATACAGAAACAAGGCGGCGAGCTGGCAGAAACGTTAGCACGCCGGGCGAAATGCGTAGCCGTATTTCGTCTGCCATTACGTTCTGAGTTCAAATTCCGTCGAGGTCGACTTTGCCTTTCATCCTTTTGAGGTCAATAAAATTAGTACCAGTTACGCGCTGGGGTCGATATAACCGACTTAATCCGTTTGTCTGTCCTTGTTTGTCCCCTCTGTGTTTAGCCCCTTGTGGGTAATAAAGAAACAGGTACACAGAAACAAAGGTGTAATGATACTGTATAGTTTGCAGAGGTGATGAAGTGTTGTGACAATACTGTACAGTGTGTAGAGAGCTACTGAGTTATAAAACCCATCATACTGCTTCAATAACATCATTTCATTAACATCAATGTAAATATAACACAACCACTTCCTAAATAGAACAGTTATTAAATTGATAATATCTATTTCAGGAGACATTATGATATTCCTAATAATAAAATCTATTTAAAAGTGAACATAATTTAGTACATTTAAATAGGGGGTTCTGCAATAGTACATTTTTCATGGCTGTTTGATCACTAAACCCAAAGTGTAAAGAAATTAATTGAGAATAAAGTATAATTTAATATCATACTCATCATCATCACTTTACATCCATTTTTCATTCTGACACAAAGGGATTGATTTAAATTCAACAAATTATTAAACCTATCTTTAATGTATTTTGAGAAAAGGGAAGGTGATGCTTTTGATGTCCATGCCGTATTGAAGACATTAATGATATAGAATATTGAAAGGTATTCTTCTGACAAGGTGCTAAATCATCTGCAGAAAATTTAATTGATATGAAAGAATAGGAGAACGAAATAGAAAAGATATAACATCTTTACATAGAAATTGCCAAAATGGTTGATGCCCTTTGTTATATTACACCATGTTAATTACAACACCTTATACTGTCATTCCAGCTTAATTAGTAAAGTAATTACTCTCTTTTACTTGTTTCAGTCATTTGACTGGGGCCATGCTGAATCACCGCCTTTAGTCGAGCAAATCGACCCCGGGACTTATTCTTTGTAAGCCCAGTACTTATTCTATCGGTCTCTCTTGCCGAACCGCTAAGTGACGGGGACGTAAACACACCAGCATCGGTTGTCAAGCAATGCTAGGGGGAAAAACACAGACACACAAACACACACACACATACATATAATCGAAGGAGAGGGGCTTTCTCCGTCCGGATTGCGGATCCGTGGAACAAGCTGCCAGACGAGATGGTGAAGATGTCAACGACCGCTTTGTTCAAAGTCTCCCTTGACCTCAAGTGGCCTGAACTCTTTACATGAACACCACCCTGTACATAACTCCATGTCCACCTACATGGCCTTGCTTTTTGCTTTTTGAGCCAAAAAAGTAACTAACTAACATATATATATATATATATACATACATACGACAGGCTTCTTTCAGTTTCCGTCAACCAAATCCACTCACAAGGCATTGGTTGGCCCGGGGCTATAGCAGAAGACACTTGCCCAAGATGCCATGCAATGGGACTGAACCCGGAACCATGTGGTTGGTTAGCAAGCTACTTACCACACAGCCACTCCTGATAACTTTACAAATAAGACATCATTACACAACCTGGTGTTTTCTTTTGTTTTCTATCAAAAACAAACTTCAATCAAGATGACAGATAGGAAACTACAGAAATACACACTCCCTACATTAAATGACATGGCAGAAAATCTTTTTAAGAAAATGCTAGAATGTCTAGTTGTAATGTTTTATATCTACAAAACATTAGATTAATAGAAAACAAAAACAAAGTGCAATTAGCAATGCATCATCAGTGCAAACTAATTACTTTCTCATATTATTTCTAAACTGTAAAAGTATAATTTAGGTCAATGTCAATATGTATAGCTGCAAGAAATGATAGGGGAAAGCTGGTGTCAGCTATTGGTAACAGGTGGACTTTACTTTCTAAAGATAACTTCAGTTTGATACATAACTATCATTCAGATATGTTTTCAAACAAAGTGTTATTGAATATACATTTCAATAGTAAGAAACTCTCAAGAGAACTGCACAGCAGAGGGTCTTCAGAGAACACACTGCCCTCAAGCAAGTGTTTTAACTGTTAACTTCCTACAGTCTAAGGGAGCTGGGCTGCACCCATGTCATGATTCCTGGGCACTCTTCTACTGACACTTCTTAGCTGCTTGGATATCAGAGACTCATGCATTTAAACTGCTTGGTTTCATCCAGCAGGAGCTCCTCTTTGTTGACTCGGCTTTCAAACGTATATAAAAAAAAATGGCTTTAACAAATACCCGACATATCTCTTTACTCTTTTACACATTTACTTGTTTCAGTCATTTGACTGCGGCCATGCTGGAGCACCACCTTTAGTCGAGGAAATCGACGCCCAGGACTTATTCTTTGTAAGTCTAGTACTTATTTTGCCGAACCGCTAAGTTACGGGGACGTAAACACACCAGCATCGGTTATCAAGCGATGTTGGGGGACAAACACAGACACACAAACATATACACACACACTTATATATATATACATATATACGACAGGCTTCTTTCAGTTTCCGTCTACCAAATCCACTCACAAGGCATTGGTCGGCCCGGGGCTATAGCAGAAGACACTTGCCCAAGATGCCACGCAGTGGGACTGAACCCGGAACCATGTGGTTGGTTAGCAAGCTACTTACCACACAGCCACTCCTGTGCCTTTTTTTTAATGTATTTTTTTTTTAGAAACAAAATACAACAAACTAATGACTTTTTAATTCCTATATTAACAAGATGTCATTACAAAAAGACACAATTTTCTGAATAACAATAAATCATCAACAACTTGCCATGTGGTTCAGAAATTTGCTAGGCAACCACATACTTCAGAATTCAGTCTCACTGCACAGCACTTTGGACAAGCATGTTCTACTGCACCTCCCTGGTAGAATGTGGCAGACAGGAACTGGGCAAAAGCTCATTGTGTGTGAGTGTACACACACATACATACACACCTTCTGCATAGTTTATATATATATATATATTGTTTATGAGCAGCTTTTGATTTTTTCTTCCCAAAGGGTCTTTTGGCTCAATATTTACACATTATTATTTATAGCTTAATCTATTTTGAGTTTCACCATTAAATAAAAATGCAATAGTTTATCAAATATATATACACACACGCACACATAAACCAAACATATACTGATACAAATACACACAAACATGCACACACTTCCATGTGTATATGTATCTTTTGCTGATATACATTGGCAATCAATATAAACATCAGCAAGTCCCTTGAGATAATAGTTCTGTATCACATTAGACTCCCTTGTCACTGTCCAACAGAAATGCTGTGAATCAGTGATTGGCCAAGGACCAACAGCACAATCATTCACAAATTGTGATAAATAAATGGTAATAAATCAATATTTTTGACAAACACAATTCCCTCCTGTCATGTCATAGAATGTCGATAGTTTATTTGTTCTTCAGTCACTGTTCCTTGAAATTCATTTGAGGTCAATTAAAACTCATCTAAGATAATTCTGAGTTAAAGAAACAAAAGAAATGCTCATTCAAAGGGGAAAAAATTACATTTATAGGATATTACCTTTTGATATATGAATGATTGCAGAGATAAAGAGATAAGACAAATAATTGTCTTTATTAACAGATATCTATGAAGAAAAATAAAGGCAATTACATTGCACTATCAATCAAGTTCGATAATATTAATTTAGGGAGACAGAATATAGTGGAATATTTCATCAGTTGTATATATTAAGAGTATACACTCTAATATAAATACGAAAGTAAGTTGTTAATAATAAACAAAATATATTAGATCATGACTCGCTCTCGTATTATTCACAGAGACGGCTTTTGCTATATCATATTTTATACCTCCAAGGTAAAACACCAAAATGTGCACAAGAAAAATAATTAAATATTTTGTGAGTTGTTATCATCACCATCACTACCATATGCACAAGAAACTACTACAATACCATTCACCATCTTGAAATTAATCTAATATTTCAGCTTTACAATTCAAGAAGTTATGAAGTTCTTCAAGAGTTTTAACCTCATTCACATATAGTTTATTTCAAGAAAGATTTCTGCCAAGGTTTTCAAAATAACTACCAAATAGAAAATGACATGTTAAAACAAACTGTATCACTGTGCATATGTGATGCAAGTTAAGAGAAATGCTTGAAAAAAAGCAAAACTGAGAATACTCCTGGCAGAGAAAAACTAAGGAATGTCTAGAAAGAAGTGGTGAGGATGGTTCCGGGTTCAGTCCCACTGTATGGCACCTTGGGCAAGTGTCTTCTGCTATAGCCTCGGGCTGACCAAAGCCTTGTGAGTGGATTTGGTAGACAGAAACTGAAAGAAGCCTGTCGTATATATGTATATATATATATGTGTGTGTGTGTGTGTGTGTGTGTGTGTGTGTGTGTATGTATGTACGTGTGTGTATATGTGTGTGTGTCTGTGTTTGTCCCCCCAACATCACTTGACAACCGACGCTGGTGTGTTTACATCCCCGTAACTTAGTGGTTCAGCAAAAGAGACCGATAGAATAAGTCCTAGGCTTACAAAGAATAAGTCCTGGGGTTGATTTGCTCAACTAAAGGCAGTGCTCCAGCATGGTCGCAGTCAAATGACTGAAAGAAGTAAAAGAGTAAAGAGTATATGGCTGATATTATCATCATAAAACTTTGTATAGTAATAAATATTAAATTTCTCACACTTCTAAAAGTTTGAGACTGTCGTGTTAAGGTAGGTATATACACCTCTGGCTTGCAAGTTCAAACCCTACTGTTGTCTCTTTTAATTTTTATACTTTCAAGATCAATTTGACATTATTACACTCCAATACAGTCGAACATCAGCAGTGTTACACTAACAAACAATATCAACAGTGTCTCACAGTTGCACTACACTGGAACCTTGATATATTTATATGTAGTTTTCAAAGAAAAAATAAATGATGGCTAAAATTTAAGAATTTATTTTGAACTGAAAATATTGTCAGAAGGAAATTAAGTAGGGATTCTATTAATTTAACAATCGCTTTTAACATGAGAATAATAAGGAGGTGAGAAAATGCCTGTCTTTAAATTCCCCCATCCCTAATCAATCAAATCACAAACTTTCATTGCTGCATATTGATAATGAAGTTCTCTTGACTATTAGTCTGTGAAATAGAGAGAATCCTTCCCTCCCTACAAATGATTACTAAGGCATTGTCACCTTAACCTATACTTACTTTAATACTCATGACATCCAATATTCTTCTCACACCTTCAATACATAGACAAAGAAAGATCTAAATAATATTTGAGGATTATTTTATGTCAGTTAACGGAGGGGGCCCGTGACCTTCACAGTAGGCTGCTGAGACTGATGCAATGTAGAGTAGAAGGGGAACTAGGTGTCTGGTTCAAATGTTTGAATAAGAAGGAACTTTTTTTTTAAGGCATCCAAGGACCAGATAGTGTAGATGAGCCAAGAGGTGTATTAAGCCTGTTAGTGCGACATGTCTCACCTAAACTGAGTAAATAAGAATAGATATTTATTTTAGCCAAATGGTGGTTGAAACTGTCCCTGAACAACTTTCTCTTATTCATATTTATCTTTCTTCATCAATTATACTATACTGAAGACAAAGGGTTATAATGATGATGTTTAGTCCAAGATCTACTCTTATCTATGACCATAGATGTTCTGGCCACGACCAATCTGGGGGGTTTTTTGTGTAGGTCAAGATGTCTCCATCTTCCTTTGACCCTTTTGATATAAACTTAAAACGATGCAAAAATTAAAACCTTCCTTCAAAATTTCGTATTAATTTCTGTTCCAAATACCAACTTAATATTTTCAAAATAAATTGAAACATAGGTAATGTATTAAATAGAGTGGGATTTCAGGGAATTTGGCTATTATTTCTAACAGATTGAGCAACCACATGAGACTCCCTTGATGATGTTGGTTGTAATTGTGAGGACTACCATCGCTAGAGTATTAAGCTAAATTGAATATCTGATTATTACTAGAATAAAATAAGATGTGGAGTCACATTTTATCAGATGAGTTCTTAATAAAATTACAATTTTTTTCAATTAAACTTGGAAGATGTAAAATATTTCATGATATCCACATTGATAAATTATGACCTCTGACCGTCACCAAGAGTCTTATTCCTGGATGTATATGCATAGTATCAAACCAGATTCAAACTAAAATCCTTTTTCTTTCTAAACTAAGGGGAATAATGCACACTGCTACTAGGCCTTGGTGAGATGGATAAGAAAGTCAACCTGTACAGTGTGAATATGAGAAACACTAATTACACTTCAACTATTATCTCATAGACAAGCTGTCTCCTCACAGTCTTTTCTACTGAAACAACAATGACTTCTTATCAAAGCTAGTTGGTTTTATACCACCTGCACTCAAATTCATCCTTGACTCTCCTTTTCACAAAACCAATACTGTGTCTTACCTGCCTCACACCTCCAGGCATCTGCTATAATGACCTGTCCCCAATCCTTCCTCCCCAAGGCATCAATTAACTAGGATTCCATTTACTATTTTTTACTATTTACTATTTTATTTGTTTCAGTCATTTGACTGTGGCCATGCTGGAGCACTGCCTATAGTCAAGCAAATCGACCCCAGGACTTATTCTTTGTAAGCCTAGTACTTATTGTATTGGTCGCTTTTGCCGAACCGTTAAGTTACGTTGATGTAAACACACCATCATTGGTTGTCAAGCGATGTTGGGGGGGACGACAAACGCAGACACACAAACAAACACACACATACATATATATATATATACATATATACGATGGGCTTCTTTCAGTTTCCGTCAACCAAATCCACTCACAAGGCTTTGGTCGACCCAAGGTTATAGTAGAAGAGACTTGCCCAAGGTGTCACGCAGTGGGACTGAACCCGGAACCATGTGGTTCGTAAACAAGCTACTTACCACACAGCCACTCCTACGCCTGTTGATGACACTATAGCAAAAGTCTTGCTAATTAAGCATGTTTTTTTTACCTATACATGTTGACTGTCTGATGTTCAAGATGAACATCAGCTGTATCAGTCTCAACCAACCCTTTCTTCCTGACTAAACCGTAAAAAAAATGTTGGGCTCTGTAATTTAAGAAGATCAACCATTTAGCATTCCGGTTACTCTATCAAATGTAATGTTTATTTATTCTTACTGTTTTGAATTAAACATGCATTATCTTGTAGCTTCAAGACTTTGATGATGTAATTATTTATTTTTAGAAATGACATTGTAGGGTAAGTGTCAGAGGCTGGATCTAGTAAGTTTGAGCGTAAAACATACAGAATATGTAAACCGGATATAGTTTGTTTAAATGCTACTTCAAAATAATAATACCCAGATGTATAAACTTATGAAATATTAATGTATACAGCTTTGTTACAGGTGTATCAACATAAAATGGGCTTCCACCAGTAAAATACCTTCTTTCAAATATGTAAATATCCAGCTTTACAAAACTATCAAACCCATAATGTAATAGAAAGAGGAAATAAGAATGCATTCATTGACTGCAGATTTTCCATATCTAACAAATTCTTTAATAGTATTGGCTCTATTTAGGCAAAAATAAAATTGTCACTGATGTAATCTATATTTGTCACCAAAGCTCTTTAAATTAGATTTTTACTACCAAGTAAAAAAGTTAAGAAGATATTTCAAGCTAAATTGACAACTCAATCTAGTAAGGTCATCTTCACAAAACAATATATATATTTTTATCTGTTTTTTACCTATCAACTTAGAACATACCAGATAGTCCAATGAGGAAACCTCTATGTGGTTGACAGACATGCTAGAAGTAGCAGACAAATCTTTAAAATCATCACACCATTTTAGTTATTATTTAAAAAAGGACATCACAGGTATGGCTCACTTTGCAACCACATGGTTCTGAGTTCAGTCCCACTGCACAGCACCTTAAGCATACATCTTCCACTTATAGCCTTGAGCTAGCCAATGCCTTGTGAGTGAATTTGGTAAGATGGAAACTGAAAGAAGCCTTTCATATGTGTGTGTGTATGTGAGTGTGTGTTTGTATACACTGCTGCTTGACAACTGGTAGTTTTGTTTACATCTCTAAATCTTAGTGGCTCAGCAAAAGTGATCAATAGAATAAGTATCATCATCATCATCATCATCATCGTTTAACGTCCGTTCTCCATGCTAGCATGGGTTGGACGGTTCGACTGGGGATCTGGGAAGCCAGAAGGCTGCACCAGGCTCCGGTCTTATCTGGCAATGTTTCTACAGCTGGATGCCCTTCCTAACGCCAACCACTCCGTGAGTGTAGTGGGTGCTTTTTACGTGCCACCTGCACTGGTGCCAGGCGAGGCTGGCATCGGCCACGGTCGGATTGGTGCATTTTACGTGCCACCTGCACGGAAGCCAGTCGAGGTGGCACTGGCTTCGGCCACGATTCGGATGGTGCTTTTATCAGATTTAAAAATTAGTACTGCTGCTGAGATTTTCAATTAAAACCATTTATGGTGATGCCCCAGCATGGCCACAGTCCAATGACTAAAACAGATGTATCTATTGTCTTAGATACCTGGAGATAAACAACAACATATCAGAACTGACAACAGTTATCTGAAAACAAATAAAACAATGTAATTCAAGATACTCTATACTTGAAAAAGGATTAGATGGTCAAGGCCGGAGTGTTTTTGATATGTCTACACATGCAGGAGAGTTACCTGGCGTGCTAACATTTCTGGCAGCTCACCAATAATAAAAATTGTTTATAAATTCAATTCAAAGTTAGTAATTCTGGGGTAAGGGTACAGTCAATTACATCAACTCCAGTACAGAGATCAAATTCACAGTTTTGAGGGGAGGGGGTAAGTTAATTACATTGATTCCATACCTCAATAGGTACATATTTTATTGACTCTGAAAGGACAAATAGACAAAGTTGACCTCAGAATGACCAGAAGAAATACTGCTAAGTATTTTCTCTGATATGCTAATGCTTCTGCCAGCTTGCTGCTGCTACTACTACTACTACTACTACTACTACAACAACAATCCTTTCTACTATTGGCACAAGGCCTGAAATTTTGGGAAAGGGGGGAGTCAATTACACCCATCCCAGTGCTCAACTTGTATTTATTTTATTGACCCCAAGACGATGAAAGATAAAGTCAACCTCAGTGGGATTTGAACTCAGGACATAAAGCTGAAAGAAATGCTGCTAAGCATACTGTCCAGCACAGTAACAATACTGCCAGCTTGCCATCTTAATAACAATACCAACAACAACACCAGTACTGGTATCAAATTTCTAACATCAGCACAAAGCCACAAATTTGGCGGAAAGATACAGTCAGTCATGTGAACCTCAGTACTTAACTGGTTGTTATTTAATTGAATGCCAAAAAGTCGAATGCATCGTTGACTCAGACAGGATATAAATTCAGAGTGTACAGAGATATAACTAGATCTAGCAAGGAATTTAATCACTCGATCAATTCTAACATCCATTTCCCATCTTCTAAAGATTTCTTACATTGGCACAAGGCCACAATTCTTTTGTGAATATAGTGATTTATATGAACACTCAGTACTTGACTGGAACTCCATACTGTCAAACCTACAGAAATGAAAGGAAAAATCGATCACAGCAGAATTTCTGTCCAAAATGGAAAAATGTAACTAAATACAGTAAAGTATTAAGCCAATCCACTAGCAAAAACCAAAATCAAGCATCTAAAATATCTGTAAACCATTGTTTGCAGATGACTGTAGATTGCTTGTTCCAGATGAGTCCAGTATATGTGTACTGATCAATTCTCAAAAGACCAGGACAAATTTAAATTGTAAGGTGATTAGGTAGAAACATCTGGCTATGTGCAAGAATCCCTTCACTGCCACCAAGTGATTGCACATTCCCTTTCAGATGAAGAAAGAGGTATCAAGCATCAACCCTCCCACTATGAGTGACCCTTCTCTTCTATCAGATAAAAACCTCAGGGCTGCAACTGTTAATGTTGATTCAATGAAAAGTAGTTCTTGTGAGATCGTGGGGTTGCCAGAGTTGGTACAAATGAATGTGTGCATCAGTATAATTTTTCTAGGTAGGTAACAACACTGGTTTGGGTGGAATAGGCAATCTGAAAGATGTAAACATAAAATAACTGAAGTAATGAGAAAATCTGATGATAATTAAGCTTAGATTAGGATTTGGCAAAGAAACAGCAACTGTTATTTCTGCTTATCCTCACAATTGGAACTAAATGATGAGCAAAAGAGTTGCTTCTACAATGCTCTCCAGCGAACTTCTTCAAATAAACTGTAACAATACCATATGGCTTATGACATCAATGGGCATTCTAGGTAGCATGATGGCTAAATGGTTCTAGAAATGAGGAGAGATCAGGCTTTTGGAGTTCTGTTATGAAAATCTGAAATACAAATTTCATGAAACCAATCAACCTGTTTGATCACCTTCCAATTAGGCAATCATGCAAACTAAACAGATTTCATTCTCATCGGTAAATTAGATAGGCCAATGGTTGTAAATACTTATTTCTTTCAGGGTGAAGTATGTACCACTTAACACAGACCACTGATTTAATGGTTTTAGAATAAGAGTTAGACAGAATGATACAAAAGACAGACTGAAGAAGAAAGGTGTGAAACTAAAATACCATTTGGCTAAATATATATTCAGAATGATTTTAGATGATGTCTGACAAAAAGGAGGAGACAGAGATCTTTAACTTAGAGAACAACTGGTAGTTATGAGATAACCTGCTGAAAGCTACAGGTTGGATCTGTGAGTGAAGCAAAGTAACAGCTAGACAAAAAGGAATATGAAGGTAGAATACTACTGTGAAGGCTGGCTTTGGGTTCAGTGAGAAATTTAGAGTGTAAGCAGGTGTCAACCAAGTCTCTGCTCTAAGGCCCCTCCTCAAGGCCATAGATGTTAAGACCAGTTGCCTATCAAAATTTCGATATGATGATGACCTAATTCTTAAAGCAGAGACTGTGGAAAAGATAGAGAAAATCCAGACATGGAAATGAAACCTAGAATCAAGAATCTTCACAGTAAACTCAGCAAAGTCTATGTATTCAGCAAGCTGGAAAGAAGATGGGACCTCTGATACCAACAGAAAAATGATCGCAGGAGTGGATGTGTGGTAAGTAGCTTGCTAACCAACCACATGGTTCCAGGTTCAGTCCCACTGCATGGCATCTTGGGCAAGTGTCTTCTGCTATAGCCCCGGGCCGACCAATGCCTTGTGAGTGGATTTGGTAGACGGAAACTGAAAGAAGCCTGTCGTATATATGTATATCTATATATATGTGTGTGTGTGTCTGTGTTTGTTCCCCTAGCATTGCTTGACAACCGATGCTGGTGTGTTTACGTCCCCGTCACTTAGTGGTTCGGCAAAAAGAGACCAATAGAATAAGTACTGGGCTTACAAAAAGAATAAGTCCCGGTGTCGAGTTGCTCGACTAAAGGCGGTGCTCCAGCATGGCCGCAGTCAAATGACTGAAACAAGTAAAAGAGTAAAAGAGTATACTCAATATTCAGAAAAAGAGTAGATAGTTTTTCTGTATGACGTACCTAATGTGAACAATGGGTTGTGTATGAGGTAAAATAGAATCAAAGGCAAGCTAGAGTGGACAAATAATTTACCAGTGGTACATGTACAGGAGTATTTAGTCCCTAAGCCAAGCAGTAAAATAAATTCCTTGCAATGCTTAGAAGACTCTGCAAAAGTAGTTGATAATTTCTGTCACCTAGGTGACATAATTAGCAGTAAAGGAGTGTGTTCTAAAGTCATAGTAACTAAAATAAGATTAGAGTTGGAAAAGTTCAGAAAACTATTATCTTTGCTGATAACAAAAGGATTCTTATACTAAACAAAGGGTTTGTTGTAAATGCTTGTATGTGACCTGCAATGCTTCATGATAGTAAGGTGTGGGTACAGAATGCAAAGAATGCGCAGAGGCTGGAAAACATTCATCCACACTGTGCTTCATAAACCCTTGACATTATTGTTCCCATCTCCATTATTCCCACCCTAACACCATTTCCTTTGTTATTCTCTCATTTACCATTTTTTTCACAACAAATCTCTTCCAGCTATCATGGAGGCTCTCTTTTTGCTTTGCAAGCAACAGTGCTGGTGCCACAAAAGGCATGATTAAAAAGTTCGCTTTGCAACCATGTGGGTTTTGGTCCAGTCCCACTGCACTGCAATTTGAGCAGGAGTGTCCAACTATAGTTTTGAGTTGATCAAGAGCTTGAGTGAAATTTGGTAGACAGAAACAGTATGGAAGCCAACCACGTGTGTGTGTGTGTGTGTGAGGGTGACGATGTATGGGCTAGTGGTGAGGGTGTTATACTTGCAATTGCAAGATCACAGTTTCAGTTTCTGGACCAGGTGGTTCATTGTGTTCTTGAGCAAAACACTTCATCTCATGTTGCTCTGTGATCACTTCGACACCTGACATGTGGTACACTGTGCACCTGTTCAGGCAACATTGATTTGATGGAGAGAGTTAGCAAATGTGCGGCATATAGATTGGATCACTAGAAACAAATCATTTGAGCAGGTTGTTCAGCAAGAAATTACAGAACCATCTTATAAAGTATACCCCTTTCTTGGACTATGAGAGACTACCATCATAACTGTGTGTGTGCGTGTGTGAGAGGGAGAGTGTGTGTGTGTGGACATGTATGTCTTTATATTCATGCCACTTAAAATATCAGTGACGTTGTCCATGTACCACAACACAGCATTTCCACAAATACACACAGATGAAATAGGTTCCAAACTAAAAGAATAATTATTGAGGTTGATATTCTCCACTAACCTCTTGGAGGTGGTGCCCCAGCATGGTAGCAATCCAAATAAATGGTAAAAGGCTAAATGACTCAAGATATATAAACATCATATTCAATCATACTTAGGCGCAGGAGTGGTTGTGTGGTAAGTAGCTTGCTAACCAACCACATGGTTCCGGGTTCAGTCCCACTGCGTGGCATCTTGGACAAGTGTCTTCTGCTATAGCCCCGGGCCGACCAATGCCTTGTGAGTGGATTTGGTAGACGGAAACTGAAAGAAGCCTATCGTATATATGTATATCTATATATGTGTGTGTGTGTGTTTGTGTGTCTGTGTTTGTCCTCCTAGCATTGCTTGACAACCGATGCTGGTGTGTTTATGTCCCCGTCACTTAGCGGTTCGGCAAACGAATAAGTCCCGGGGTCGATTTGCTCGACTAAAGGCGGTGCTCCAGCATGGCCACAGTCAAACGACTGAAACAAGTAAAAGAGTAATCAAATTTAAAGATATTTAAAAGTATGCTTCACATGACTCCATCTTCAGTTACACCCTGATTCATGCTTAGCTTTTACGTATGTATTTGTATTTACACATACACACACACACAATACACAACATACATAGATATACACACACATACATATATACGCAAGAGAAAATTTTAGCAATATTTTCCTTTCTTATATTGAAGTAACCATTTTATATATAATTCAAAAACATTTCAAATAAATGCAGCGAGACTGAGAAATGAGAATAACAAAATGAATGCAGTAATATCACGAACTTTGCTATGTTTTGGTATTCTTCCTGTTCCACCCCTCTCTTTGTGTCTATATCTCCATTCTATTCAATATCAGCCTCTTTCTCTCGCTTTTATCTTTCTCACTTCATCTCTTACTTTCTCTAATCAAGTTATTTCGCATAGTGATACACAGAAAATAGGTAAGAATGTACTTTTGTAATAATTTATGCACCAATAATACATATATACAGAATATGTAATAAAATACATACAAATATAGAATACACGTACATACATATACATACATGCGCACACACACACATATATATATATATACTTCTTTACTACCCACAAGGGGCTAAACACAGAGGGAACAAACAAGGACAGTCAAACGGATTAAGTCGATTATATCGACCCCGGTGCGTAACTGGTACTTAATTTATCGACCACGAAAGGATGAAAGGCAAAGTCGACCTCGGCAGAATTTGAACTCGGAACGTAGCGGCAGACGAAATACGGCTACGCATTTCGCCCGGCATGCTAACTCTGCCAGCTCGCCGCCTTAACACATATATATACACACACATATATATATATATATATGTACAAAAATATATGTAATATATGCATAGGTGCAGGCACAGTTGTGTAGTAAAAAGCTTGCTTCTCAACTACATAGTTCCGGTTTCAGTCCCACTGTCTGCCACCTTGAGCAAGTGCCTTCTACTATAGCCTCTGGTCAACCAAAGCCCTGTGAGTGGATTTAGTAGATGGGAACTGACAGAACCTGACATATATATGTATATATATATATAAATATACTTATATGTATATCTATATCTATGTGTGTCTATCTTTGTATCTGTTTGTTCCCCCCACCACCACCGCTTGACAACCAGTGTTGGTGTATTTATGTCCCCGTAACTTAGCAGTTCAGCACAGAGACTGCTAAAGTAAGTACTAGGCTTTAAAAAAAAATGTCTGAGGTCGATTTGGTCAACTAAAAACCCTTCAAGGCAGTGCTCCGGCATGGCCACAGTCAAATGACTGAAACAAGTAAAAGAATATATATAATATATACATGCATAATGTGTGTGCGTGTGTCATCTTTTTTTTGTTTTAGTCATTAGAATGTGGCCATACTGGGGCACTGCCTCAAAGGACTTGGGTAAATCAATCCCAGTACAACTCTTTTAAACCTAGTACTTATACTATCAATCTCTTTTGCTGAACTTCTAAGTGACAAAGACATATACATCATCAACAAAATCATTTCACAGAAAGCAGGAAATGAAGGGTATTGCTTCTATATAACACTTGTTCACAATTATCACAGAATGTCAAGGCAAAGGGACAGTAAAACACTCCCTCACAAACACACACACACACATGACAAGCTTCTTTCAGTTTCTATTTACCAAATCCACTCAGATGTGTTCGGTGACCAATGCTATAGAAGTATACACCTACTCAAAGTGCTATGCAATGGAACTGAACTTGGAACCATGTTGTTAGGAAGCAAACATCTTATTCAAAAGCCTCACCTGCATCACACACATATATACAGGTGGCACGTAAAAAGCACCCACTACACTCACGGAGTGGCTGTCGTTAGGAAGGGCATCCAGCTGTAGAAACATTGCCAGATAAGACTGGAGCCTGGTGCAGCCTCCTGGCTTCCCAGACCCCGGTCGAACAGTCCAACCCATGCTAGCATAGAGAACGGACGTTAAACGATGATGATGATGATACACATATAGATATAAATCTATCTATCTATATATATATATATATATATATATATATATATATACACACACACATACATACATATTTATGTATATCTATATATCATCAAGCAGTATATTATTGGTTATGCTATGTAACTGGTTAGAATGTTACCATCTGTTTCATGCGGACTATTGGACTTAGGTACTTTTAATGACTCTTCAAACATACTGGCCAGATTAATGGACAACTATCGGATAATTTACATTCTCCCTTTGTTGCAGAGTGCATTACAATAGGGCATCACGTGGTTTGCGTTTCATAGCTGCTTCTCTACCAGTGCACTTACACACATAAAAGTATTATTGCTCTATTAGTCATACTAAGAGTGCTTTTTTCTTTCTGGCTTATGGATAATTAACTGATAATTTATGCACACACACACACATATATATGTACATATATATAACGAAATATATATATATATATATATATATATACTTATGTCTGTGTGTGTGTGTATGTATATATATATATATATATATATATACACGTGTGTGTGTGTGTGTGTGTATATATATATATATATATTTATATACATATGTCTGTGTGTGTGTGTGTGTATGTATATATCATCATCATCATCATTTAACGTCTATTGTCCATCCTGGCATGGATTGGACAGTTTGACCGGGCTGGCACGCTGCACCAGACTCCAGTCTGATTTGGCATGGTTTTCTACAATTGGACGCCTTTCCTAATGACAACCACTCTGAGAGTGTAATGGGTGCTTTTAATGCCACCGTCACAGGTGCCATTTGTGTGACACAGGGGTATGTTTACGTGACACCGGTATCTACCACAACTGCTATTTTGCTCAGCTTGGTGGGTCCTCTCAAGCACGACATAATGTCAAAGGACTCGCTCTTTGGCTCCAAGAGGCCCACACACATACACTTTTATGATGTCAACAATATAAAAGTATAACAGCTGAAATTCTTTTTTTTTTTTAGTGTACTTTCTGTTTTCGACTATGGACAACTGTCCAACATATATACATATATATATACACACACAAACATATACATATATACATACGTATGAATATTATATATTCTTTTATTCTTTTACTTGTTTCAGTCATTTGACTGCAGCCATGCTGGAGCACTGCCTTTAGTCAAGCAAATCAACCCAGGACTTATTCTTTGTAAGCCTAGTACTTGTTCTATCGGTCTCTTTTGCTGAACTGCTAAGTTACGGGGATGTAACCGCACCAACATTGGTTGTCAAGCAATGTTGGGGGAACAAACACAGACACACAAACATATACACACACATACATACATATATATACATGACAAGCGTCTTTCAGTTTCCATCTACCAAATCCACTCACAAGGCCCGAGGCTATAGTAGAAGACACTTGCTCAAGGTGTCATGCAGTGGGATTGAACCCGGAACCATGTGGTATGTAAGTAAGCTACTTACCACACAGCCTACACACATGCACACACACACACGTTTGTGAGTTTTGTCCATTTATTTTTAGATTCATTTTTCCATGCTAGCATGGGTTAGATGAATATATTATTGCAGCATTGTCTTATAGCCAAATACCCTTACTGATGTGGTCCCTATTTGGAACCATTGATATTAAACTGATTTTTAGAACATGGTGAAGAGGTAGGGGCTTGCTCCGCCTTTGTCACGGGTTGGCCTCGTATAGCAGTACTTCCAGGATTCAGCCCATCTCCCACCCGGGAGATAATAACAAAAGAAAAAAAAACCTTATCTATTTTTCAAGTACAAGATCTCTTTTACTCAAAAAAGGTTTTGAAGGCAACATGCTAGTAGATGCTTTGTTGAAATGGGAAACAGCATCACAGGCAATTTTCAAAGCAGCACAAGCACAAACAAATGCACTGTCACACACACAATTTTACTCATTCAAAATTTAGATTAAACCTTCCCACTCCCCAGGCGCAGGAGTGTAACCAACCACATGGTTGCTAACCAGCCACATGGTTCCGGGTTCAGTCCCACTGCGTGGCATCTTGGGCAAGTGTCTTCTACTATAGCCCCGGGCCGACCAATGCCTTGTGAGTGGATTTAGTAGACGGAAACTGAAAGAAGCCTGTCGTATATATGTATATATATATATATATGTATGTGTGTATGTTTGTGTGTCTGTGTTTGTCCCCCTAGCATTGCTTGACAATCGATGCTGGTGTGTTTACGTCCCCGTCACTTAGCGGTTCGGCAAAAGAGACCGATAGAATAAGTACTGGGCTTACAAAAGAATAAGTCCCGGGGTCGATTTGCTCGACTAAAGGCAGTGCTCCAGCATGGCCGCAGTCAAATGACTGAAACAAGTAAAAGAGTAAAGAGAGAGAGTATTTGTTAAAAAATGTTTTCACACACCAACATAATTTTTTTATACACTTGCACCTCAACCCCATCCAACAACACCTTCCATGTTGCTTTTGCGGTCCCATTTGCTTCACCGTTATCTTTATTCCCTCAAACTTGCACCCACTCTCATGTCCTTATGTAAATGTTTTCATGTTACCATCCAATGATAACACAAATCAACAACATTCCACAACAATGTACTGCCCACTATACAAATACATACACCACACTATCATAAACCAATGCCCTCTTCCAAATATAGATAAACCCTTATGCTTAATCCACACAACTGCACCATCCTCCTTTCTTAAATATTCTTGCCATACAAGCCCTCGTCCTTTCTTATTTGCCTTTTTTTTTTTTTCTCACTTCTGTGATGCCTTTTTTCTGATGAAGGACTAAATTCTGAAGCATTATCAAGCCTTCTATTTTCATTAAAGTGTTAAGCTAATATCTTACTTTGTTGCTGCTGTGTTGACCTCTTTTTTTTTTTTTTGTTAATTGTATTTTACACAAACACACATTTGACTATGGCCATGCTGGAGCACCACCTTTAGTCAAACAAATCAACCGCAGGACTTATTCTTTGTAAGCCTAGTATTTATTATATCGGTCTCTATAGCCGAACCATTAAGTTATGGTGTGTGTGTGTGTATATATATATATATATATATATATTCTTTTATTCTTTTACTTGTTTCAGTCACTTGACTACAGCCATGCTGGAGCACCACCTTGAAGGGTTTTAGTCAAAGAAATCGACCCCAGAACTTATTCTTTGTAAGCATAGTACTCTATTCTATCAGTCACTTTTGCTGAACTGCTAATTTACAGGGACATAAACACACAAACATCAGCTGTCAAGCAATGGTGGGAGACAAAGACACAGATACATAAATATATACATACATACATATATATATATACAGATACACATACAACAGGCTTCTTTCAGTTTCTGTCTACAAAATTCACTCACATGCTTTGGTCAGCTTGAGGATGTAAGAAGACACTTGACCAAGGTGTCACGCAGTAGGACTGAACCCAAAACCATGTGGCTGAGAAGCCAGCTTCTTACCACACAGCCTTTAGACTGTGGGCATGCTGGGGCACTACCCGGAATGATTTTAGTTGAAGGAATTGATTCCAGTACTTATTCTATCAGTCTCTTTGGCCAAACTGCTAAGTTACAGGGACATAAACACACCAACACCAGTTGTCGAATGGTGGTAGGGGAGGGACAAACAGATACAAAGATGCACATACACACACACTCATATATACATACATACATACATACATACATACATACATACATACATACATACATACATACATACATACATACATATATATATATATAGAGAGAGAGAGAGAGAGAGTTCAAATTTACAGAAAACAAAAGAAGACAGGTGAAGGAACAACAAGAAGGTGTGTGTTAGTTTAATGCTCGGGGAGAATGGAAAAGTCTTTGATGTTTCGAGTCTACACTCTTCAACAGAAAGAATTAAGAGGAAAAACACAGAGAGAAAACAAAAACAAAAAATAAATAAATACATAACAAGCTTTTTTTCAGTTTCCATCAACCAAATCTACTCACAGCCAAGGTGCCATGCAGTGGGACTGAACCCAGCATCATGTGGCTGAGAAGCAAACTTCTTACCGCACATTCAGATGCTTTTAATTTCAGTGTACAAGAAATTATGCCTACATGTTAGCATTAATACATGTGCTCAGTATTACACAATACAATTGTATATTCACAAAGTAATGCAAATAAAGAACGCTAGATCATTATACCTATTTCTTTATTACCCACAAGGGGCTAAACATAGAAGGACAAACAAGGGCAGACATAGGTATTAATCATCGATTACATCGACCCCAGTGCGTAACTGGTACTTAATTTATCGACCCCGAAAGGACGAAAGGCAAAGTCGACCTCGGCAGAATTAGAACTCACAACGTAACGACAGGCGAAATACGGCTGCGCATTTCACCCGGCGTGCTAACGTTTCTGCCAGGTCGTCGCCTTAGATCATTATACCATCAGAATATCATAGTTGCATCAACAGTTCAACTCGTGTGTTTGTGTGTGTGTGTGTGTGTGAGAGAGAGAGAAAGACAAACAGAGACAGGCTCCTTTCAGTTTCACACTACCAAATCCACTCACGAGGCTTTGGTCAGCCCATGGCTATAGTAAAAGATGCTTGCCCAAGGTTACGCACAGTGGGACTGAACCCAAAACTATGAGGTTGGAAACCAGACTTATTGTCCACGCTGCCATAACCGCACCAATAAGCATGCATGTATGTATGTGTGTATCTATGTATGTATGTATGTATCTATGTATGTATCTATGTATGTATGTATGTGTGTATGTATGTATGTGTGTATGTATGTATGTATCTATGTATGTATGTATGTATGTGTGTATGTATGTATGTATGTATGTATGTATCTATGTATGTATGTATGTATGTATGTATGTGCGTATGTGTGTGCGTGTATGTATGCATGCGTTACTCTCTCCTAGTCTTAATTTAGCGTGATAGTTGGACAAACAAGTATCACCATCATACAAACAGTGTCCATTTACAACCTTCCATGAAAACATGATCACAGGAAGGGCATCTGGCCATAGAAAATCCATTTCAACAAATTCCATTCCACCCACAGGAGTATGGAAAGTGGACATTACAAAATGGTGGTGATTAAAAGATGATAGATATACATGTATATGTGTGTATGTATATATATATATATATATATATATATAGAGAGAGAGAGAGAGAGAGAGAGAGAGAGAGAGAGAGAGAGAAAGGGCAACCAATGGTTTCATATTCATAAAGAGCTTAGCTTTATAGCCAACTCGTCAGACTCCAATGGCCACAGGCATATAAACTCTTTTCAAACTGCTCTAACATATATGTATACATATATTTTTATTTTAAGATCCTTCCGGAGTCATACAGACTCATAGGGCTGGTTTGCCAGTTTCTTTAGTATATATATATATATTCAGCCCCTGGATGGGACACCAGTCCACTGCAGGATTACTCAATTTTGCCAGCGGAGTGAATTGGAGCAATGTGAAATGAAGTGTTTTGCTCAAGAAAACAATGCATCACCTGGTCTAGGAATTGAAACCACAATTTTACAATCATGAATCCAACACCGCTAACCACTAAGTTACACGCCTCCACCATATGATATATATATATATATATATATATATACTCTTTTACTTGTTTCAGTCATTTGACTGCGGCCATGCTGGAGCACCGCCTTTAGTCAAGCAAATCGACCCCGGGACTTATTCTTTGTAAGCCCAGTACTTATTCTATCGGCCTCCTTTGCCGAACCGCTAGGTAACAGGGACATAAAATCACACCAGCATCGGTTGTCAAGCGATGTTAGGGGGACAAACACAGACACACAAACATACACACACATGTATATATACATATATACGACAGGCTTCTTTCAGTTTCCGTCTACCAAATCCACTCACAAGGCTTTGGTCGGCCCGAGGCTATAGTAGAAGACACTTGCCCAAGATGCCACGCAGTGGGACTGAACCCGGAACCATGTGGTTGGTTAGCAAGCTACTTACCACACAGCCACTCCTGTGGCTATACATATAGGATATGGTAAATGAAGGATGGAAGATGGAAGATACAAGAATTTTTATTAATCCCAACAATTGTTTCGACACATCTAGCATCAATTCCTCATTGGCAGGATACTTAACAACTGGTTCAGGAGCATCAGACAGTGCAGATGTGTCTCTCTCTCTCTCTCTTCAGGTGATAAATAGCTATAGCTTGTTATATATGTTATATGCTGTGCAGGCAGGCATGGCTGTGTGGTTAACAAGCTTGCTTCCCAACCACGCAGCCTCGAGTTCAGTCTCACTGCATAGCACCTTGGTCGAGTGCTTTCTAGAACAGCTCCATTCCAACCAAAGCATTGTAAGTGGATTTAGTAACTGAAAGAAGCCAGTATATGAATGTGTGTATGTGTTTGTGTGTATAGACTTTATGTGTGTATGTATACAAATATAAAAGTATATATATATATGTGTGTGTGTGTATATATTATATATATATATATAGATGTGTGTATGAGTATATATATGTGTGTGTGTATATATATATACTCTTTTACTTGTTTTAGTCATGTGACTGTGGCCATGCTGGAGCCCTGCTTTTTAGTTGATCAAATCGACCCCAGGACTTATTCTTTGTCAGCCTAGTACTTATTTTATTGGTCTCCTTTTACGCGGACGTAAACACACCAGCATCGGTTGTCAAGCGATGTTAGGGGGACAAACACAGACACACAAACACACACATACATATATATATATATATACATATATACACATATACGACGGGCTTCTTTCAGTTTCCGTCTACCAAATCCACTCACAAGGCTTTGGTTGGCCCGAGGCTATAGTAGAAGACACTTACCCAAGGTGCCACGCAGTGGGACTGAACCCGGAACCATGTGATTGGTAAGCAAACTACTTACCACACAGCCACTCCTACGCCTATATATATATACATTAGAGATATGCCATCATACAAGCAATGCTGTTTCCTTCGAGTCTTCCGTGTAAATGACATGTCCATGGGGATTAAATTACTTTGCTTGGAAACAGGTGATGAGCGTTGGTAACAGGTGGAGCATCTACTGTAAAAAATCTGTCTTAACTAATTCCATCTCACCCATGCAAGCATGAATAGGTGAACATTAAACAATGTAATTTATATATATACATATATACAGACAAATATTTTATAGATCTCTCTCTCTCTCTATATATATATATATACATATATATAAAGGCACACACACACACTTAGATCGATAGACTTTGTGTGTATGTATACAAATATAGAAGTATATATATATATATATATATATAAATATATACACACACATAGAAATGTATCATCATCATCATTTAACGTCCGCTTTCCATGCTAATATACATATATATATATACACACGCATATATACGCAAACATATATATATATACACACATAAACATATATACACATACACATATACATATATGTATACTCACATATCTATACACATACAAACACACATATATACACACACATATATTACATATATATTAGATAGATAGATAGATAGATAGATAGATAGATAGATAGATTAGATAGATAGATAGATAGATAGATAGATAGATTGTTAGATAGATAGATAGATTGTTAGATAGATAGATAGATAGATAGATAGATAGATAGATAGATATACACACATTTATGAATGAAAAAATATATATATATATATATGGGTGGTTACTGATCTGTAAATCAACCGATCGGTGGTCATCGATTAGAGTTCGATGTATGACACTGATAAATGTTTTAATTCAAGCAAGGTATAGAGAATATTAGCATTTTGCTGACTGATGTTTCACATGAGCTGGACTTGATCGATAAAAACGTGTGTGGTGTGTGTGTGTGTGTGTGTGTGTGTGTGTGTGTGTGGTGTATGTGTGTGTGTGTGGCTGGGTGTATACGTTGATGTAATTGAGTATTTGCGTAGATGTGGCTGAGTGTACACTCACGTGTGTGGTGGGTGTCGGTGGAATTGTGAAAAAAGAATGAGTAATCGTGTAGTTTTGTTTACAGAGTCAGAGAAGCTTAATGCGTGTGCATGAGAGAGAGAAGAGGAGAGGATAGGATAGGATAGGATAGGATAAGGAAGGGCGGTGGTTGCAGCCACACAGTGAATAGGGATCGAGAGAAGGGGGGAAGAAAAAAAAAACCCCCAAAAATAGGGTACAGGATCCAGAAGTGCTGCACAGTCTGTGATGATGTGTTACTTTTACATGAAGCCAATGGACCTATTCGTAAAACGAACAGGATGTGGAGAAAAAAGAAAAGAGGATTCTCTCTCTTATTAAAGGAAAATTATCTGAACGACGTAGAGTTTACAAGTCTTCCTAGTCATCGATAATTAATAGAAAATATATACACAACAGAGATGGACAACCCTCAAACGAATCCTTTAGACGATAAAAATATAGGAATATTAATAAAAAAATACCTTTATTTATTTATTTCAAGAAGAGATTTACTCTATGGCCATAAATGCTAGTCAATCAGGTGATGGCTTTAACACTAAAAAGAAGATATGTAACTGATAAATATACCTATTTCTTTATTACCCACAAGGGGCTAAGCACAGAGGGGACAAACAAGGACAGACATAGGTATTAAGTCGATTACATCGACTCCAGTGCGTAACTGGTACTTAATTTATCGACCCCCGAAAGGATGAAAGGCAAAGTCGACCTCGGCGGAATTTGAACTCTGAACGTAACGGCAGACGAAATACACAGTGATGAATATACCTTAATTAAAACTAATTGGAAGTGGTTGGAGCCTTGTTGCACTGTTTGGTACGAGAAGAAGGGTGTGGAATTGGTCCCCACCCGTAAAAACGGACAGAAATCTGAGCTTGGAAAACGGACAGTGGTTTTAAGCGAGTAACCATCCGTGTAAGGACGGTGTTTGTGTGGATGTAAGACTTGGTGGAGTGGATATCGATTGAAACAATTCTACAACTAAATCTGACAAGACTTTACAAAGTTATTCTAATGGCATGCGAGAAAAGAGAAGTGAAAAGAGAAGAGGCATGGTCGGTGCTTTGAGAGCTCAGAGAACGGAAAAGGATGTAGTGGTATTATTCAAATTCCTGCCTAGGTCGACTTTGCCTTTCGTCCTTCCGGGGGTTGATTAAATAAGTACCAGTTACGCACTGGGGATCGATCTAATCGACTTAATACATATGTCTGTCCTTGTTTGTCCCCTCTGTGTGTAGCCCCTTTGTGGGTAATAAAGAAATAGGTATTTCGTCTGCCGCTACGTTCTGAGTTCAAATTCCGCCGAGGTCGACTTTGCCTTTCATCCTTTCGGGGTCGATTAATTAAGTACCAGTCACGCACTGGGGTCGATGTAATCGACTTAATCTGTCTGTCTGTCCTTGTTTGTCCCCCTCTGTGTTTAGCCCCTTGTGGGTAGTAAAGAAAAAGGTATTATTACAGTTTGAGCATGTCCTGAATAAAGTATCCTGTTGTCTTTTATTGATATTGCTAATACGTAATAATGTCTGGAATGAGCGGGTGACCCTAACCTTTCTCTACTTCGTAAGACAGACGACATACAGGGGTGTGTCAAGAGGAGAAGGCATGAAGGGTGGATGGAAAGCGGAATAAACCCAATGACTAATGACAGCGGTGAGGCTGTAGAGGATGATGAAGGAGAGATAGATGTATGATAATTAGTGAATATCAATCAACCACCTTGTTGCAAGCGCATTGTTTGATTCTGCCTTTCTTTCTCTCACTGAAAGAAAATTTAAATCGTGGAGTTGGGGGTGGATAATCAGTGATGTCGGTTGGGGTAGACAAGGTATATTTCCTTCGTGTATCATTGTGTACTAGTAATGGGAATAAGTAATAGTAGTAGAAGTAGTCGTTGTGAAAGGTGAAGAGAAGAAGATAAGAGGAGAGAACATGTGACAATGTGATGTTATGTGTGATAAATAAGAGATAGGTGTAGGACAGGACACTGGTCAGATGGGGGGCACTGGCTGACATTTTAAACTGTTTTGAGGATTATATATATATTAAACGATCGACGTATGTAAACAATAAAATGGTTAAACTGTGTGAATTTTTGTCTGAAATGTGTGTGTAGAGACATATCCCAAGGTGTGAAGTAAATAAGTGTGAAGATATTACCTTTTGTCTTTGCCACAACATTGTGTGATACAATTGCCCATAGTAGAGTGTCTGTGAAGGAGGAACACTCGCCGAGAATGCAAGGTGTCTGGCGACAGACGAGCTGTGGCGGCATTGGCTGCAGTAGCGAGTGCAATGGTTCACTTTAATAATGGTAAGTAGACGCCTTACATCCAGGCCAGCAACAAGGATGACACCGAATATTAGATAGTAAGTAATCTCCGATTGTGTTGGTGGTGAGGAGCTGGACGGCGACCATGGTGGAGCAACACACCCTGCTCAACCGACAGAGACGAGCTGTTTCGTTGCCGCTTTCTCTGTCTGGAGAAGTTAAAAGACACCAGTAGCAGCTGTAGTAGAATGTCGACTGATTGTATGGATGAATGTAAAAAGCAGGCAAGAGGAGGCGTCGTCAGTGACAACAGGGAGAACAAGCGAGGACGGTGGTGGTATGGCGGCAGTTGAACGATCGGAAACGGAAATATGGTGGATCGATAAATCTAGGCTGTTAGCAGACGACACATGGAGAGGCAGACGTTTAGTGGGGAGAACTTGGGAGAAATTAAATATAACGTGTATTTATTCAATAAATAACAGGAACAGGAATAGCCTTGTTAGAATATTATCTAAAATACTAGGGAAAAAAATTGATTAGCTAAAATTGAATGACAAATATAGCGAGGAATGAATACTCTGTTACTTGTTTCAGTCATTTGACTGCGGCCATGCTGGAGCACCGCCTTTAGTCGAGCAAATCGACCCCGGGACTTATTCTTTGTAAGCCCAGTACTTATTCTATCGGTCTCTTTTGACGAACCGCTAAGTGACGGGGATGTAAACACACCAGCATCGGTTGTCAAGCAATGCCAGGGGGACAAACACAGACACACAAACATATACACACACACATATATACATATATACGACAGGCTTCTTTCAGTTTCCGTCTACCAAATCCACTCACAAGGCATTGGTCGGCCCGGGGCTGTAGCAGAAGACACTTGCCCAAGATGCCACGCAGTGGGACTGAACCCGGAACCATGTGGTTGGTAAGCAAGCTACCAACCACACAGCCACTCCTGCGCCTATCGTGATGGTAATTAAAGTTGGAGGAAAGGACAAAGTATTTTACTTCCAGCTTAGCAAACCAGTCACGGTCAAACTGAAGCCTGCAGGACTTTCTGAATGGTCCGTCGAAAGACAAATTACTTCGATTTTATATTTAAAAAACATTTTTTTTTTTTTTTTTAGTTGTGTAGCCCATTTAATGATGATGAACCATGTTTCATGCAGCCTGATTCTCAAGAAAGGTTGTTCATGACTGTAATAAATTGATACAATATAGGTGATGATGAACTAAAATGATGATGAAAGAAATTGTAGAGCAGCAGAGACAAGAAGAAGAAGTAGTAGTAGTAGTAGTACTAGTAGTAGTAGTAGCAGTGGTGGTGGTGGTGGTAGTAGTGTAGTAGTAGTAGTAGTAGTAGCAGCAGCGCAGCAGCAGCAATAGTAGTGGTAATAGTAGTAGTAGTAGTAGTAGTAGCAGCAGCAGCAGCAGCAGCAGCAGCAGTAGTAGTAGTAGTAGTAGTAGTAGTAGTAGTAGTAGTAGTAGTGGTGGTGGTAGTAGTAGTAGTAATAGCAGCAGCAGCAGCAGCAGCAGCAGTAGTAGTAGTAGTAGTAGTAGTAGTAGTAGTAGTAGTAGTAATTTCAAAAAAATTTACAGAAATCTTAATTTTCATGTTTGGATGGAAAATCTGGTTTTTGTTACCAGGCAAAGTGATACCTGTAGACATGTTTGCTTATTATATGTTATGTATGTCATTGTTCACCTTTATATCAAGATTTCTTGCCAATAGAGAAAGAGCCGGTT